>NC_140076.1:84449703-84564703 GCF_964194135.1 Talpa europaea
GAACAACTTTCTTACTTAAAATCCAGTACAATATTAAAATATTAAAACTCATTAAAAATTAATTTAAAAATACTTTACAAATGTTCATGTACTCTGAGTTCTGTGTTTTTAAAGGGTTTATGTTGCTGCTGCACTAATGATGTAATCCCCAAGCTCCAAGCAAAACAGTGCAAGAAGCTAAGGTCACTTTACAGAACTGCATGGACAGACTTAGAAAAACTGCTATTGTTCTGTTTTAAATAGTTCATCAAAATTATGTTGCTAGGATCTTGCTCCCCCAAATGCAAAATGCAACACACACACATAGCAAAATAGTATTACATAGTGATGCCAAGTCATGAGTGTAAAGATCTCAGTACTTGATTCAAGATTAGCTAGGTAAGGCCCCTAGTTACATCATTTAAAAGCTGCATCCAGTTTGCACCATCAGAACCTATTCCAGGGCCTATTCTGTGCCTACCATGAGCACACACACAGGATTTAATTGTCGACTTATGGCTTGGGAATGAGAGCTCGAAGTAAGTTACTCTGCAGCCTAGATCAAACCACAAACTAATTGAAAGTCTGTAATAAAGGTAGATGGGTTTTGGAACATGCCTCGAAATATCTTTGAAAATCCTAGGTCAATAGATAAGTGCCCTGAGACCACCAACTAATGAATGTAAATCATTTAACATTTATTAAATAAATATTAGCGCTACATTTGTTACTAATAGGATTATTTGCACAGAAAGGCTCAATCAGAGGTACAGATGAACCAAAGTTTAAAAACCCAGATGGAGAGGCTGCACTGGGGCATGCTTTTATTCAAATTAACAATCATTTATTTAGGAATCATTTACTGTAGGTCAGACACCACACTGGGCAATGAGGATATAAAGATGAACAAGACTAAAGGAAGCTACCTGAGGACCACAACTTTGCCTTATTTATTACATACCTCCAACCCCAGCTTAGTGCCTGACACATTGCAGACACTTGGTAAATATTAATTGACTTAGTGAATGAGCAAACAAAAATCCCTATTGACCAGATATTCACTGTCTTTTTTTTTCATATTTGGATTTTTCCAATCAGAAATCCACCTTGTTCTTTTTGAATATACCTCCCTAGCTGAAAGTAATTTAATAAAACAGTGATGCCTTGATTGGAAAAACATAACCAGTTGGATAGATTTTGTGGTCTGCATTGTGCCAAACTTCCACCTAGCATCCTATGTAGGAAGCTCTTGATTTAGCCAGAATTAACTTGGATGAAAATCCAACATAAGAAATGGTCAGAAATGCTTTGTCACTTCATGGGGCTCAGGCCTCAGACCCTGCAGGACTGCTAGTCTCAGGTGCCCAGCTCTAAGGGCTTCAGCCAGGGAGACCGGATGGGCACCAGGAAAGCTCCCGACCCCTCAGTCCAGCTCTCTCTGTCCCAGGACAGAGCTGCTGTCGAGGGAAAAAAAATAATCAGCTTTTCATTCTCGAATTACTGTGATGGCCCAGAAGGTGGTAAAAGAGCACAAGGGCTCACTTCGGCAGCCAGCCTTCTAAAAGCCTCATCTTTCATTTGGTTGAAATTCTTAGTAAACCCAAGTCAAGAAAAAAAGAAAGGAAAAATATACTCCAAGGAGGCATGTAGGGGGTTTTTGTGTAGATAAGTGTGTTTTGAGCAGTACATTCACTTAGCAAGCTCTCTGAAGATATGACTGACTTGATATTTCCGACACGACTGACTCACAGCACGATCTGCGCTGCGCCGTATCCACCCTGGACGCAGGAGGCATCTTTTTCCAATATTGGTGGAATGTTCTCTAAAGCAGTATTGATTGCACAGTGATGGGAAACTCTAGGACAAACCTGAACTAATTAAGCAATAAGCTTCAAGACTCCCTCCCTCAGTCTTGTGTGGAGCTACATTTAATTATTGCGTGGACATGAAGAACACCACACCGTTTAGGTAAACGTACCACAGAGTATTGACCCAATACTGAGACTCCCTATTGGCTCTGCTGTTTTTGGAAAATCAAAGGGAACAGGCAGCGGGTATTTCAATTTGGAGAGCGAATGCTACCATATGGGTAGGCATGGGGTGTGGAAGGAGGAGGCAATATCCAAACCAGAGATAATTGTTCAACCAAAACCTAGAATAAATAGACCTATGACAGGCCATTTTTCTAAGAACTTGAGGGTATTTTTTTACCTTTATCCGGGCAAAATCTCCTTCTGCAACTTTTGTGTGTGTGATGACTAAAGGAAGAAAAAAAGAGCTGCTGGAATGGAAATTTAAAAAACAAAAAATAGAATTAAAGTGCTGGTTACTGTTACAATATTTGAGTCTTGCAGGTAACAGCTGATTTCCCAGGACTCTCATAAATGTCCAAATCATACTTGGAATCCCAAAAGAAGGGGTAATTATCCAAATATTTCTTTAAAAGCCTCATATTCCTATTTCTTAAAATATTAAAAAGAGATCTACCATATTACGCAGCAAATCCACTTGTGACTTCTTCTACTCTACCTGAAGGATAATCCAAAGGAATTATCGTACTAATTCAAAGGAATAAATACACTCTTATGTTCATTGTAGCACTAGTGATAATAGCCAAGTTATGTAAACAACCTAAGTACCCAAAGACAGATGGATACATTGAGAAGATATAAAGTATGTCTATTACTGGAATGGAATCCTACTCAGCTGTAAAAACGTGAACTCCTGCCATTTGTGACATCAATAGAACTAGAGGGGATGATGCTAAGCAAGGTAAGTCAAAATGAGAAAGACAAATACCAAATGGTTTCACTTACACGTGGAATACAGAGAAACACAACAAAAGGTCAGATAAAACCAAACCAATTACAAAACCTAGAAAATCTGATGATAGAACTGATGATACCAGAGGAGGGGAAAAAGAAAAAACAAAGTGGGGAAGGGGCCCAATGGATGTGATGAAGGACTATAGGGTGCCTTGGTGGTAAGTGTGATGTGGTATCATATACCTAAAAGGTCCGATCCTATATTTCTGAATCATGTATAGTATTATGATACCTCAATTAAAAAAAATCTTTCGGTCTCAGACTCCTCTGAATTCCACTTATCACTCCGGTCAAGACCAGTGCCTACAGTATATGCTAACAATAACACACTGATGGTCGCCCATGTAAAAAGAAAAAAAAGGGAAAAAAAGCTCATATTCTAATCTGGTTGGAAAATGGATTACTATGATTCTGGTTTTCAGGTTTATGTTTCCAAAATAACTGGTGTGTAAAAAAAAAATACCCACCACCATCCATTATGACCTCCCACACTTACACTCACCTCCCACCCTCTTCACACTTCTGGTAACCTTATTTCAGTTTTCAATGTCACTCGTTTATTTTTGTTTTGTCCATTTATCTGTTTAGTATCCTCACACTGCACATACTGCTGAAATCAGCTGTCATCAGGTGACTAATTCTGCTTTGCATAATCCCTTCGGGTTCCTTCCATTTTGCTGCAAATGGCAAAAGTTCCTTCCTTTACAGTATTATTCAGTAGTACTCCATCATGTCTATAGACCACACCTTCCTTCTTATCCCTAGGTTCAAGTCTTTGTCTGATGATCTGAGTTTAAATTTGTTTTCTATTTTGTGGGTACCTACTTTCCCTAGAGGACTTTTCCTTGTATAATTGCCACTATCACTTTTTTAAGGCGTAAAAGCAGTACCATTAATGCATTCAAGGCCATTTGGAGGTTCGAGTACAAGAGCACTACTCAACACCAACTCCCATAGTGACAAAGTCTGGCTGGCTGTTTTCTCTCTCTCCCTATTGCTGAGGGAGGGGAGCACCAGTTAGGGTGAAGTGATGCCTGATCACCCAGCGCCTGCCCATCTTCCTGTTGAGCAGAGTCACTGGTCAGCCAAAGCCTGCAGCAAGGCCACTTTATTCTTGAGTTTTATGACCACTTTCCACGCACTGCCAGCAGGACCAAACTTCCCCGGATAAGGGCTCCTTCTCAAATAAATCCAACTATAAAGAGTGTGTTGATAGAAATACATTCACTTTGTTAAGTAGCACAGGTGAAAAGCAAGGAGGTGCAGTGAGAAGGACATTTGCGAGGAAACTCTGACACAAAAAAGCACCCTGGACTGAGAAACCCACCCCGCCGGGGATTCAGGGTCCAGTTGCCACTAACTCTGTGTTGGTGTGTTAGTCGCTGAACATCAGTCACTTCTACCACTTGGCTCTACACACACACACACAAGACTAGACCCTCTGGAGGCAGGCCTGGCCATCAGTATTTGCTTTGAAGAGTCTCAAGAAATTCTAAGGTCAGGCCAGGCTGAGTACCTCTGGGAGATAGCTCTGAAGTTCTGAAGTCTTCTGAATCCTACTCTGCTCAACGGGGTATATGAACAAGTCTGTTTTCTCCCTGCTTTTACTTTTCCTTTTCAAATCTGCCCTCTCCTTCTTTCCAAGTTCTGGATCCAAATATCCCTTCTCAATTTTGTCGACACCTCCCAAATCACCATTCTCCACAAAACGCAGGAGAGTGTCCCTTTCCTCTCTCTTCGGCCAGTAATTAACCCTCAGACAGACACCAGGGTCTGCAGTCAGGCACTGGGGCAGCCAGTCCCCACCCCTCGCTCCTGGTCAGTGTCCGGGAGAAGGAGAGACAGGGGAAGGTGTCACTCCTTGAATTGGAAGCCACGGAACCCAGAATCCCGGAATCCCAGAGTAGGCGGGGCTTTGGTGCAAAGCTCCCTGGAGACGCCCAGCCTGCAGAAACCCGGAGCATTAGCTGCAGGGCTGGTGTTCTCCATATGCCACTAAGCCCCTTCATCAATAACCACTTACCCTAGGAATAGCATATCAGCAAAGCCATTCCGAGCAGCCTGGTTCTTCCGTCCAGCAGGGCCCCCGGGTCAGGGGGCAACGGCGTGATAAATGCTGAGCCGCAAGCTTCGCTGTCGCCTCCAGCCCCTGTCTCCTTCCGCAGCTTAATTAAGAGGCAGATGCTCCCCATGTCTCTCTCTGCCATTCCCTTTCATCTCCCCCTTTCTTGGTCTGCAAGGGGGGGAGGGGAGACACTGCCCCCAGCTTCATCGTATGCAGGTACAAGTAAATGCTGATGACAAGTCCTGAATAAAATTAAGTGTAATTTCAGGACTAGATTTTTTTTTTAAATTAAAAAGAGTCACTTCTTTCTCCTCCCCTAGTTGTCCCAGCTCACTCTGGTAGTTCTCAGGCAGGGAACTCAAACTCAAATGCCTGCACAGAGCGGGTGCAGCCCCACATACAGAGAGTAGCTCCAATTAGCAAATGTGGGAGGTTGGGGGGTTTCTACAGGCATGTGAGGCCATCATTAGATATTCTCCATCACAAGAAAAGTCAGATACACAGATACAAATGTGAAATCTTCTGATTTTATAATGTTAGAGTATCATCAAGATAGATTTTTTTTTTCCTGCAGACCAAATGCGTCTGAAGCTGAACTAAGTCATGGAGTCACAGATTTAGAAACTTATGAAAGCCAGGAAGTTGGGGAAAGGGAAGAGCAAATTAATAAGAATTTAATCTCTGATTTCATTGGATTTCCCAGATATAAATAACCTTGTCTGGATTCCAGCTTAATAATTCAACCCCAATTAATGACTATTTTTACTATTTCTTTAACTTTCCATGTGTGCTTGTGCGTAACAGCCCTGTGAATAAGGTACTATTGTCACTATCACTTTACAATAAGGAATCTGAGGCTCAGAGAACTAACATGCTTGGGTCACATAGCTCAGAAGTGTCAAGCACACTTGAAGCTGGGACTGTGAGATCCTAGCACCCAAATTTCTAACTGACAGTGGAGCTTTCAATCCTAGAAAAAAGAGATCTAAAGAAATATCAGAGGGTAATATATATGGGTCTAGTTGGGGAGATAAAGTAGATGCATTATCAGTAAAATTCAGGCTTCCCCTGTACTAGGTGCATACCTTTGGGCAAATGATTCCCCTCCAAGTCTCAGTTTCTTCTGCAAAATGGAGGTAGCATTAGTATTTCCCAGTGTCAAGAGTGAGCATGATACAAGATAGTCCATGTCAAGGGTAGCACGGTGCTAGAGACTAATAAATAAGAAACAAAACGGGGCACTACTGTTATTATTTTATTATTTTTACAATGAGTCATTGCTCCTCATCTTCTGCCGCCACCATAAAGCCACAGAATCCTAGACTCCCTTGGGCTTTAAGAACACTTAATTTTTCAAAGCCTTTTAACATCCATTATTTCATCTGATCCTCTAAAAGACCTGATGAGGTAGGTGGAGCAGTAATGACCTCATAGGACAGATGAGAGAAAGAGGAAGGTGCAGAGAGGAGGTGCACTGGACTTCCATAGTCACACAGCGAGACACAGTCTCTGAAAGACCGTACTTTCATCTGGTCACTAAGCATTCAAGGAAGATATAGGGAGGGAAGGTCACTAAAAGTAGAAAAATGATATGTCCTTGGAGACAGGAAATTAATGGGGATTATAATATAATTTACTTCCTGGGGGGAAAAAGATATAAGGACATGTCTAAAGAAATTTAAGTGAATTGGAATTAATATACCACAAATTACATGGATAAATACTTATAGAGAAAAAAAATATAAGAAGCAATTTCTAGCATGGGAAGCTAGGATAGTGAAATATGGAGAACTTCCTGGAGGAGGAGAGCAGGAGTCCTTTCTACACAAACTTAGAATTCGGAAAGGTGTCCCAGGGCTGACTAGAGTGGCACTGTAGAGAAAGAACACCATTTTCTCCAATTTGTCTATCTCTAGAGCACACTTTACAATGCAGACAACTGAATTACAGTCATGAATAACTTAATGACAAGACGCTATCCTGAAAAATGCATTGTTAGGCAATTTCGTGGTTGTACCAGTGTCATAGAGTATAATTACACCGACCTAGGTGGCAGCACCTAGTACTCACTCAGGCTGGGTGGAGTAGCCTGTGGCAACTAGGCTACTGCCTGTGCAGCATTCTACCCTATCAAAGGCCACAGACAACAGTAACACAATGACATTTGTATGTCTCAACAAATCTAGGCATAGAATAGACACAGCAAAAATAGGGGATAAAAGATAAAACATTGTATACCTGGACCACTATGGAGGCCACCATCATATATGGGGTCCATCCTGGACAGAAGCATCATTAGGTATTACATGTCACATTAAAAATTGTATTTTCAATATCTAGCTCATTCTCTCTCTCCCAGTAGGTGAACTGAATGAGTTGTGAGTGAACGAATGACTGAGTGAATGAACCAATACCTCTACCCTCGGAGACAGAGGTAGCTGTGAGCTCATGTGCAGTGGACCAGGCTCCATTCTTCAAACATCTGGAACTTTTCCTGCTCTATTTTTCCACCATCTTTTTGTAGTTGTACTCTTCCTTTAGTGAGCTGCTCCTGGTCCATTTCTCATGATCCTCGGGAAACTGAAAGTCAGGCCAATCCAACTCTGTCCCCTGAAATGTTAGCTCTTGAGACTAGCAGTCCACAGGGGAGGAACCCACTCCCTGGCTGGCAGCATCTCAAGAGACTCTGCTTCCTGTGACCCAAGTCCCAGGACTGCCTTACATCCTCATGCTGCTTCTACCTAGTGATCCG
The DNA here is from genome assembly GCF_964194135.1 of Talpa europaea. NCBI lineage: Eukaryota > Metazoa > Chordata > Mammalia > Eulipotyphla > Talpidae > Talpa > Talpa europaea. The sequence goes on from NC_140076.1 coordinate 84,457,325, forward strand.
ACTCTTCTCCCAAGTCTCACACTTATCAGCTAGTTCTCCAATAAATCCCTATCTTTTTGCTTAAGTTTTCAAAAGCCAGTTTCCATTGCTTATAACAAAACACCCACCTGCCTCTGAAGTGTTGTGGGGAGGCAAGGGTTGCTGACCTATTGGCTAATGCAATTCCAAGAGGCTTACTTAAATTGGCTGTTTCATGTTCCCAAGTCTGTCCCGCCTCCCCGGTCATACCAATAGTAATATAAATATAGAGCCATGCATAGCCAGTTGGCCAATACAGGACAGAGATGTCTGCTTTAAATATTTTGCTCCATTTCTGTTTCTGGCTTCACATTGGGCAAAAGAGAGACAGTGAAGCGAGCGAGAGAGCAGGGGAAAACCCTCAAAGACATCTTCTCTTTTAGCCTCATTCAGCAGCTGGCATCTGTGACTGAACCAGCTTCTAGAAAATCCCAACAGAGAGTCTGTTGGCAGCTAGGGCCTTGCACACCACAGGCATGGGTTCCTTCTCTGCCCATCATGAGCCACCAATCTCTAGTATCACAGGAGATGAACAGTCATCTGCAACTCTCATTCCAGCAGAAAGTAAAAAGGACAGATCTTGGGAGGGGGGCTTTCTGCAAAGCCTCCTATTCAATCCCCAGTCAGAAAATGGGGCTTCCTGGACTTTAATCAAACACACAATAGATCCTGAATGTAGCCTGCCAGGATGGGAGATCACTCTCCCATGCTAAATGATGGGCAATTTCTTGTTAGACCAGAGCAGGCACAAACCTCCTCACATCAAATGATGGATACAAATGGCCATGAGACCCTTGGAAATCTCAGACTAAGTGCTTAGTCACGGTGGTCGCTGTCAGCCACAGCCAATTAGAACCAAATGCAGTGCTCCCCGGGATCAGGCTGACAAGAGTCTGGAGGAGGTCCTCACTGTGTGCAACTCTGAACCCAACTGATGCCCGGGGTGGAGAACAGCAGTAACCACTTCAGAACTTCCACTCACAATGGTGGAAGGGTCTATGAGAGGAGCAGCGCCCATCAGCCAGTCCTCCACAGGTGTGTCCATCCCAGGCTTATCAACTTACTCAGCAACCTCTTTCCCTCCCTTCCTCCATCCCTCCCTCCTTACCTTCCTTGCTGCCCAAATCAGGTGCTATGCTAAGTGCCATGGGAACATTATTTCCAGGCAAAGTTCAAAATGGCACAAGATTTAGGGGCTTACTATCCAAGCGGGGGAATTAAAATGCAGAAAACAAAACAAATAGAAATCAAAATGGGGAACCAATGAATGATGTGAGAAGTCCCAATGACAAGAGAACCCCAAGGCCATGGGAAAGGACAATGGTGAGGCAGAAGAGGAGCTTCAGAGGATGACACAGGAACCTCCCACTCAGGATGGAAGGGGTGCTGGGGTGCAAAGTGCAGGTAGGATAGTACAAAAGCCATACTCCGAAGACACCTCCATGGAGTGCATTGGGGCACCTTGGTCCAAGTGAGCTTGGTGGGGACACCCAGATAAGGCTGGTTCTGGATCTGTATTAGGAAGCCTGTGGGGTAACATTCAGTCACTTTGACTTGAACCGAAGCCTCTTCTTGGAAAGAGGCATGATGAGAAGAACACTGTAAATCAGGCTTTCCTGGGCGCCCTGGGGGAACAGATCAGAGGGGAATTCTGTCAATATTGTAGGTAGGGAGACAGGCCTGAATGTGGTGGTGAAGCCAAAGAGGAAGAGCAGGAAGACTGGCTCCATCTGACCCATCATTGGTGCCATCCTGGAAACGAAGCCCAGGCTTGCCTCCCAGGAACAATGTGATTCGAAGTCAGGACATCTCACTTTCAGCCTAGCCATACAAAAACTAGCTGTGTGACTTCAAGTAAGTCCTTCAGCTTCTCTGTGCCTCCGTCTCCTGGCCTCCTCACTACCTCCAGTGTCCTAATGGGGATTGGTGTTACGATGGGAAGACGTGATGTATTTCCACCTTTTTGTAAGGACTATAAAAACACAGGCTAAGAACAAAATGACATGGTCAGTGCTACAAGGTGGTCTTTCAAAACTTTCCTGGCTTCTATGTCAGAGATCATTTAACGCCAGACATGTGCTCATCTCCATGAAATCCATCCCTTTCCATTGTCCTCAGCATCATGAGTCAATGCAATGTGTGAGATTCCACCAATGGATCCAACACTGAGCCTCAACCCCATGACCCACTGAGAGCCCCATTACCCAGTCAATACAGCAAGAGGAAGTACAGGGGGACAGGGGTCTGCTATTTACTATCTGTGTAAGCGCCACAATATACTACTGAGCCTTCACTTCCTCATCTACAAATGGAGCTAATAATTTCTATCTCCTGATACTAATGAAAGTATTAACTAAATACATACCACAGACCACAGTCCCAGGCACACAGGACGCGCTGCATAAATACTGGCCGTTATTCATTGTTATTTTTATTATTGCTGACATCACAGGCATTGTTTCATTAATTTCAAACTACAATATTTTGCATATGCACTCTAGCATAGCAGATGGCTGCTTAAAAATATCTGAATCGCTTATAAAAACAGTTTGAGACATTCCATTGAATAAGTCACTGGTTTATTTTTTAAGTTAAAAAAAATCTCATATTTTATGTAAGAGATGCCTTTGGAGAGACAGTCTTTTTGAAAACACTACCACATGTTTTGCCACTACTTCTTCACAAAATGTTTCTCCAGGAAAGAAAAAAAAAAAAGCACACATGTGAGCATGTACACACACACACACACACAATTGTTCTGTTGTCAAGATAATATATCAAGGCTGAGATGTTAACACTGCCAAAACATGACAGTATTTGGCAGACCTAAAAATGTTTGTCATCTTAAAAGTATTTATGCAAAAGCAGAAAATAAACTATTCAATATTTTAGTCACTCGAGGTGATTAAGGCTAGTCATTAAGTTTGGGTTTCATATGTTCTCGGGAGAAATTCACCCTTCTCAGCTCAGTAAATCCTAGCGCGTTCCACCTAAAAACGTTAAACTGTTGGTTACGTTTCCCCCATGTTACCTGTGGAGTTTGGGCACTGGCACAAAGGCTAAAATGCCCCTCCCCACCAAGCCCCTCCCCCCACAAAGTTCATGCCACACTTTTTAAATTAAAAGCATTTACTAGCTCTGAAACCTTAAGCAACTCACTAACTCCCCAAGTCTCAGTTTCCTCTTCTATTAAAAAGTTGGGGTAGGGATAGGGGCACAGGGGACTGTAAGCTCTGCCTGGCTTGCCCCTGGGGCTAAAAGAGAATGGGGCTGAAAATTCTTCTCGTTAATGGGAAAGCCTTTTAAAGGGGCAGAAGGAAAAGAGGGGTGGGTGCTTTAACCCGCAAAGCTAAAACATTCCACCAGCACTCTCCCCGATGTTTTCCTTGCAGAACCCTTAAATAAATCCTTGTAAGGGCAAAAAGGTGTCCCTTTTGCCTCAATGCAAGTAACTGTGTTGAATTCCCACAGAAGCAGAGGTCAAAACGCTCCCAACGATTTCCTTAATGATTTTGTTCATCAGAATGAAAGAAATGGATGCCCTTTGGAAACTATTTATGAATGTATACCTTGTGAAGTTATAAATACATTGCGATCCATTTCTCTTCCCTTCTTATAAAGACATTGATGTGTTGGTTCTGACATGCCTCATGAACTCCGTCAATCACAAGTCTTCCTTAATGGAAACCACATGTCTGCCCAGAACTGTGTAATTATAATGCTAGGATTCTTGGCACTGCCAGGAAAGGGGGCATTGTCAAACCAATTAAAGATTATTTACTTACATACCATTTCTGGATCAGAACGTTCTTTCTTTTATGCTGATGCTGAGAAAATATATATCTCATCAAGTTGTTGTAATTTTGGGGGGAAAGATTTATGTTTCTTACCAATTATGTTCCCGGTTTTCAGTTCCTTTGCATGTAACTAAAAAATTCTTTTAAAAAGCCATCTGGGAACGGCATCATGGGATGCTCTGTAAATAAGACTTTGCACATTTCACACCAAAATTACTGTGCTTGTCTATTTTGCTGCTGAAATGTAATTTTATAGGATTTATCTCCACTGAGGGGTACATTAAGATCCAGGCTATTTCCTTTGGATGTGTAAGGGGCTGAGTTTGGCCTGAAAAGAGGTCTGGGCTTGGTATCTGGCTCAACTACTGAATCGATAGATTACCAAGAAAAAAAAAAAGCTTCTGGAAGTCTTATTGTCTGCTGGCTGAAAATAAAATAAAATTCTATTCACAGAAATAAAAATGTTCACGGGAAGTTCCATGGTTGGGAGAAGCAGTGGGATAAATAGTTGGAGGCACTCGTCAACTAGCTGAAGGGCCTTGGGTGAGTCCTTCCCTCACAACCTTCTTACCTACAAAATGGGAATGATAATACTTGGGCCATAAGCGTCAGCCAGCTGTTCTGAATTTAAAAGGAAATGAGGAGAAAGCATGTAGCTATGTGCAAAGCAGCTACAACTGCCATGCTCTGACCTCAAATTTCAGTCCCCCTGGAGAAGGGGGGCCCAATCAAGGAGAGTGGGGCTGCCCTAGGGAACCACAGGCCCTGCCTACAGATGGCTCCTTAGCAGTCCTGAGAGAAGAAAATGACCCCGGTTAATGTCAACTCAGAAGGGAAGATGGAAACAAGTCCTCGGGTCCTCATGCCTTCAGTGTGGTTCTGAAATGGGTCCCCACACTTCCCAGGAAGAAGGCGCAGAGGCAGGCCCTAGCAGTGTAGCTCCAACCATGGTGAGGTAGGTTTATGGATCCTTCAGGTGCGGGTCTCTCAGCAGGAGGGCAGCACGAGCCACCTCTCCCATGTCTTGGGCTCACCAACCTCAATGACTATGCAATTCCTCTTTAACTTCCCCACCAAAGTGAGACAAATAGGAAACCAAACCAAACCAAAGGCGCAGCCCAATTTTCTACAGGGGCAATCTGATTCCAAATATCATTTGGTTATGGCTGTGGAATGGCCTTGCCCAAATCAGGCAAATAACCAACATCAGCCCCTTTAGTCTTCTTCCCTTCGAGTCCAAAGAGCTTCAACTTCCAAGGCCCAGCGTAAAGAACGTGAATGTGCCTTGTCAGGGATGTGCTAACAACCATAGGCAGGGAGAGGCACCACCTAAGGACATCAGGGTCTACTCTGCTAGTGACAACCCCAGGAAACTGGCTTTTTTTTTTTTTTTTTTTTTTTTTAGAATAGTACTCTCTATTTCTTGGAACTCTGTGTCTAGAATTCTGTGTGATTTCAACATTTATTATATTAGCTTGATATTCACTTGATGCCTCAGAACAAGACAGGCTGATCTTGCATTACTATGTTACAGCTCATCAGATGAACAGCAATTTTATCAGAAATTCATTTCTTCCTCAAAATCCCACCACAATATTAACAGATCCCATAGGGCAAAGAACAGTTTTGCTCTAACTAATAAAGCAGAAAATTCATGAAGTTTTTCATTGGAAGAGAATTCTTCATTCAAAACACTGGTAAGTGATAAGTTTCCCAGCTCATTTTGATTTTTGAACATTCAAACTAATAATGCAGATAATTTAGAGTTGATTTTTCTCAACATAGAACAGAGGATCATGTAACAGAACATAAGTTCTGTTATACGTCTGGTATATGTAACACCCAAATGCAGGTTCTTCTAATTTATTTTAATTTTTGAAAATTCATTCTGGATGGAACCTTTCAGAAACACAGCAGTTATGTGAAAGGCATGCTTCTGGTCTCCAGCAGCGCCCTCTAAGAGGACAGGGCCACTGGTGGGTTATTAAGCATGGACTGGTCATCCCTCTGCATTGTCCAACAAGATGTCCCCTTCCATGCTTTACGTCTCTTCTGTCTTAGAGTTGATCACCTTGATGGGGACATTTGGGAATTGGAAAAGGGCCATGCCAGGGTATTCCCGACAAGCAGACTGCCCCCACTCAACCTCTAATGTCCCACTGTCCTTAGAGTTGCATCTTACATCTAAGTTGCATGAAAATATCTGGACCTATGTATTCATAGCATCTTTCTGGGATAGTTTGTCAAACAAGAGACTAAGATTCAATATGGAATAGTCCCTGGCAGGGCAGTGTCAGATCAGAGATGGGGAGACTAGACAATGGACATTCAGGCAGCAGGAGGATTCTGTGGCTATATGCTCTCCAAATCCCCAAGTTCTGCGAATCTTGGAGGGTAAGAAACCCCCTGGGTAGAAGTTTTTGACACCCCCTGAGCATATTGCAATCAGAAATTGCCAAAACGTGTCATCTCAAACCTGCCAGATTCTAGGATATCATACCAACAAAGAGCCTAGAACAGGCTCTTTGGACAACAGTGTGAGTCCAGGATCTGCTATTTGTGAAACTCTGCAAGGGGAGATCTATTCCTTTAACTGCCTGACTCTCCTGCAGGACTGTGTGAGGATGAACTGGACAGTTAAAGAAAGAACCCAGCACCCTTCTTGGCACAGAACAGCTGAATGATAAAGATTGTTCCCTTTGCTTTACATCACAGCACAGACATCCTGTACTACTCCACCTATGGGTAGGGCAGCCATGGCCTGAGTCTCTGAGCTAAGAAAAATTATCTCATCTGTGGTCAGACACACGCAATGCAATTTTATTGCATGATGCACAGAAACTCCCAAAACGTGTCAGCTCAAACCTACAAGATTCTAGGCTATGGGGATAGATCAAGTGTTATAGCCAAGAAGATTCAGTCTCCTGAGTATCTTAGTCCTTCTTCTGACAGTCTGGTCTCTGGCCTTTGAGAATATAAAGTCTATAACAGATTCCAGGCCCCAAATCCAACTTTAATTTACTAGTGACCTCATGGCTTTCAGGAGTTGTACACAGGACTTATCTGGAATTCACTCTGTCCTACGCCCTTTCTTTTATTGGATAAATCTGATGATCATGGTGATCTTTTTATCTAGAAAGGAATTTTTCTGGAAATACTTAGTATTTTTAATAAAATCAAGAAAGATGCCCAAGCCTTTGTAAATAACTTGTAAGCATATAATTTCTTAAAATGTTTTTTTTTTATAAAGTAGTGATGGTTTTGTTTAAAAATTTTTCCTGATTTTTATGAAAGAATTTTATGAACTCTCACATATATAGGTTAATCACAAAAATTACAATTTAGACTTCAGATTTGGTAAGTTGTGATTTCTGTGTTTTACTCGGAAAACAAGTGGGACTTTCTTTTACGTTCTCCAAATCTGCTTTCTGAATGTGAATTTATGAGGAAATGAGGTTAAAGACAGGGAAATAAAGAAAAGTGAGGCAAATCTTAATTTCTCCTGCCAAAAACTGCATATTTAGTGTATGTATATGTGTGCATATTTTATCTCTGCATATATATATGCATATTTAGCATATTTAGTCTATTAAGTAGCCTTATAGGAACTAAACACCTGTACCAATGATTACTACTGTTCCCCTTTAAAGACAATACATATAAATGACTGCAATACTCAGGCCCATCCTTAATTAAGAGAAAAGTCACACTATTTTGAAGCTATAAAATGTTAAATAAAATGTTATACCTCCTTTCTTGGTGAATATTCAATCTGGAAGTCCAGGATAGATTTTAGAATTCTTGGACTTTTCCAAGTTCTACTTGAGAGCTTGGGGGCACAGGAAAGGTAGCCCCATCACCCACTGCTGGCTTTGCCTTCCACTCTGATGCAGCCTCCCCAAGGGCCTCACTCACACACTGGGACACTCCAACCTTCATATCCAATCTCCCTCCTCTACCTCTATAATACATTTTATCCATCTTCGATGGATAACACACATACCAGGACATGTCCTGGGAAGCTGGAAGTGGATGGGCCTCTATGTCCTTGTGTCCAGAACTCTGAGTGTGCTCCAGAGTGGTCAGATCCTAGGCAGCCCCAGGACCTCCCATCCCATAAGGAGAGGTCTGACTAGAAGAGGACCAAACTGGGGCTCTCTGAAGAGCAGAATTCTGCTTCACTGCCTCTGAGAGGTGTGGGTCATTCAGTCACACTCTGAATCAATGGAAACACATAGTCTTCTATATAGTTTAGGCTAAAGTATTTTGCATTCACCAGTTCTTAAAAAGTGCTGATATACATACCTTCCTCTATTCTCAGAACCCCCCCCCACCCCAAGATCCAAATTCCACCTAGCAGGAATGTGTTTAAACTCTGCACATGCTGATCTCTCTGCTGTAAATGACCCCTTGCTTTCTCCTCCCCATTCTGAAAAAGCTCACTCAGGGTAACTACCTCCTGTAGGACACCGCCTGTGGCCTCCTGTCCCATGACTGTGGTTCACCATTCCTGTCCTCCTTGTCCTGAAGTACAGTCCATTATCACTATATTGCACTGCTTATTAAATTGAAATTTATTTGTATTACAGAGTCCAATACATGCTTACTCAAATGAACTAAAAACCCATTTAACTTCTCGTCAAGCTTTCCTCAACCTTCCCTGACGCCTCCCTCAAGCCCTAGCCCCTAGCTCTGCTTTACTTTTCTTTACATCAGTTACCAAATCTCACGTTTTGTAGGTAGTCATCTTCCCCATCTAGGAGTGAGTTCAAAAGCAGGGACTCTGTGCCTATTATTGACAGCTGAGTCCACACACCTAGAGTAGGAAAGCTTTTGAGAAATAATGTTGGATGAGTAAATGAAGGCACTTAACAAGTATAAACTATTTCAACTTCCTCAAGCTGCAATCATCTGTGTATCATTTTTGCCAAGCAGCCTACTGTACCGCTGTGATGATCACTTACTCTTTTTTTTTATATAAATTTTATTGTTATATTCCCCATACAATTGCAGCCCCCCCATTCTGACCCCAATCCCTCCCCTCCCACCCCCGCCCCCCTAAAAGTGTCTCTGGTTCATAGTTTTTTGTTGATTTTGATTTTCACTTTCTTATAGTTATTCATTTTCCTGGTCCCTTATTTAAGTTTTCTAGACTCCTGCTATGAGTGAGACCATCCGGTATTTTTCTTTTTCTTTTTGGCTTATTTCGCTGAGCATGATCCCTTCCAGCGCCATCCATGTTGCTGCAAATTGCATGTGTTTATCTTTTTTGAATGCTGAGTAATATTCCATGGTATATATGTACCACATCTTCTTGATCCAGTCATCTATTTTTGGGCATTTGGGTTGTTTCCAAAGCTTAGCTATTGTAAACAGTGCTGCTATAAACATAGGGGTGCAGGTGTTCTTTGGAATTGATGTTTCTGTGTCCTTTGGGTAAATACCTAGGAGTGGAATTGCTGGATCATATGGAAGCTCTATGTTTAGTAGGTCCAGAAATCTCCATACAGCTTTCCACAGTGGTTGGACCAGTTTGCACTCCCACCAACAGTGCAGAAGAGTTCCTTTTTCTCCACACCCTCGCCAACATTTGTTGTTGCTAGCTTTTTTAATATGTGCCATTCTCACTGGTGTAAGATGGTATCTCATGGTAGTTTTGATTTGCATTTCCCTGATGACAAGTGATGTTGAACATTTTTTCATATGCCTGTTGGCCATTTGTATTTCCTCTTCAGAGAAGTTTCTTTTAAGCTCTTCTGCCCATTTTTTGACTGGATTATTTTCTTTGTTGTTGTTGAGTCTCATCAGCTCTTTGCAGATTTTTGTGAGATGATCACTTACTCTTAATAATTTTAGTCTAAATTTATTCATTATTTCAATGAAATAAAATTATTTTCAAAGGAAACTATATACAGAAAGCCAGAGAATTGGAGATGACTATAAAAAATAGGTATATTAAGGACCTCCCCTGGTGGTACAACGGTTGAGCGCTGGGCTGCGAGGCTGCCCGCAGCCTCTGCAGCGTCGGTTCGTTCCCTGGCATGCCGGCGAGAGTCCCAAAAAAAAAAAAAATAGGTATATTAAGATTACATTGAGAGGGGGCCTCCCTGGTGGCACAGGGGGTTAAGACACAACCTCTGAAGCTGTCCTCAGCATCTACAGCACAAGTTCGATCCCCCGGCCAGCCAGGGAGCAACCCACATGGTACAGCAGACCTCTCCTGACTCACCCACTGCTCCCCACAGCAGTGTACTTCAGTTAATCTGCCTGTTCTGTTCCCCACCCTGTCTCTGGTGAATCCTCTCACCCCCGCCCCCACACACACCTCTGGCCTGTACACTAGCTCTTGTATGCATAAAAAATAAATCTTTAAAAAAAAAAAAAAAGATTACATTGAGAATGTCTGTGTGTCTCCCCAAACCATCTGATGGGCCAGTGCTGATACAGACATGGGCAACTTACCATGCTTTGGGAAATGCCATAGCCTTGATCAGTCAGGCCTTCGATGCCCCAACTGTGCCAGATCACACAGTACATTATGCATGCTTTCACCCACTCCCGAAAATATTCACAACCTGAAAAACTTAGTAGCTCCACCCTGAGCATTTCTCTGTCATGGAAGCTTCAAAGCCTCGGCCCAAATACCACGCTACTCAGATTGCAGTGAATGAACCTTCAGCATGCACAAGAGTGCTTCTGTTTCATTTTCTCTTTGAAAGAAAAAAAATCTCACAAAAAGAAAGAGAATGAAAGGCCCATATTGACAGCGCTCACCCAGAGACTGGGCTAGGGTTTGTGTGAGTTGTGGTCTGCGACGCAGGCCCTCGACAGACATGTGGTCCAGAGTTACTCCAAACAACAGAGGCATGGCTTCTTAAAAGCTTAGGACTCAGAGTCAGATTCCGTAAAAATCCCAGATCTCCACTTCCACAAAGCCAGGGCTCTTCTTTACAAGCTCTGCCAGTTTTGTTGCTCGGTTTAGTTTTGTAAGAAAACTCCTTACCTCTAGTTAAAGGCCCAGTCTTTACCCCTTCTCTCTTTGGGTTAAAAATTAGGAACGTGAGCTGTTTTCAGTTACAGAAAAGAAATTTTACAAAGCATTCTGAAGAAATTGGTGGAGTTTTGCCTCTTAACGTGCTATAACTATACACAAATACTTTAAATCTATTCCAAGTGGCTAGTCTTCAGGATTATAAACACAGAAAATCAGTCTGTTCCAGTGTTGATATGGTAAAAGTGTAAAAACTAACTTCAGCAGTAGCTGGTGGCTTCAAAAGTATCTACATAATTATCCACAGAGAATTTTTATTTCTCCCTTCTTTGAAATCAAGGAGAGTTCACAAAGTATTTATTTGCCATTGAAACAAACTTACATAAAAATATGCATCAAAATTCTATTCTAAGAATAATAGCATCCAATTCTTTCCTGACTGTTCTGTTGTCCTCCTGTCTGCTTTTCCTATTTTGCTACAGAAAGCTGTTCCCATTTCACTAGCATCTTTGAAAGTACCATGTAGAACAGCAGCTCTAAAATGTGGTCCCAAGGAATCCTGAAGGTCTTCAAGTTTCTTTTAGGAGATTAATGTGATCAAAACTATTTTTGTGCTGACATTTGTACAGAAGGGAAAACCATCAAGAAGGGATTAGAGGCAATGGCACCACACCATACATGGCAGTCATTGTTTTCTTCATCAGGAACTGGCAGGAAATGTACTTTGGAAAACTTATACCTACCACAAGTGTGACAGTTTCCTCATAACTTTCTGATGAGAATGATTGTGATGCTAATGAATGTGAATTTTTAATACCATATCCTAAGACAATGTCACATAACTGCATATACATAACTCAGAGAACCCATATTTCCCAAATAACCAATGCATGATGTTATAATATCACGATGGATGAAGTATCCATCCAAAATGAAAGGTATGCCAATAGATTTTAATAGAAAGAGAACAAAATATTCATTGATGCAGTTCAGATCCAACAAAGCAACTTTAAAAAACCACCACTTGTTGAGCTTTGGTGTAGCACAAAAAAGATTCACAATTATCTAAAAAACAATTACTAAAATACTCCTCTTCTTTCCAAACAAAGATATATATGTAAATATATATAGGTATATTTATATATAGAGAGAGAGAGAGCGATGAAGCTGGATTTTCTTCCTATACTTTACTCAAATTTATATATTGCCATCTAAAGCAGAAGCAAGCATGCTTCTATTATATCAGATATTGAAGAAATTTGTAAAACTGTAAAACACTGAATAAAGCATCTATTTGCCATTATAAACACACTTATATAAAATAGGCATTAAAATTTGATTATGAAAAGAATATCCAACTTCTTCCCTACTGTTTGCTTTTCCTGCTCTTTTTGCTACAGCAAGCTGTCCATACATCACTAATATTTTGAGAGATAGTAAATATTTTTGTTTTGGAAAATAAATTTATGTCTCATTTTAAAATGTTACTTATGTTAACATGGAATGGGTTTGCTATTGCAGTGTTTTAATTACTAGAAAAGTGCTACATATCTCATTTTGAGTACAATGAATATGGTTAGTGATGTTGTTAGAGTTGAGATGCAATTGATGTATGTATTCATCATGTGTGAATACGTATGATGATGTAGACAATCTTTGACACTCTCAGCAACAGTCTAACAGAAAGACAAGCAGTCCAACAGAAAGAGGCAAAAGATCAAAGAAACCCCTTTGTCTCCTTTTCCATTTATTCTTTACATCCTGTGGGACAGAGACACAAACTACTGAAATAATCATTTCTCAATTTTCCCCTATTACTTTTTTCCATAATTTGAAAACATAAAGCTCTTTCCACTGGCTGCCTTTCTAATTCTCCTTTCTATTTCTGTCCCCATGCAAAAAGGATTTTGCCAACGAAAGTGCTATAAACAGCCATGCCCTTGCTGAAAAAGGCAATATGCCGTCAGCCTGACATATACCTCGCTTTTCCGCTCATTGTCAACACTGTGATGGATGGTGTAGTTCATTAATGTGGGACGATTGTCAGCTTTTCCTGAATAAATATAAAAAGAAACAAAGAAATCCCCACCCTTCTCAAGCCAGAGTGAATTATTTCCTATTTCCAGGCTTAGGCTTAAGGATCCATAGGGCATTTGTCTCCAAGTAAATAATGAACATACCCTTTAATGGAAGAAATTTTAGTTTGGGTCCAGGGCTCAACTATTTATTTATTTATTTATTTATTTATTTATTTATTTATTTATTTATTTATTTATTGAGAGAGAGAGAGAGAGAAAGAGGAAAGAATGCTATTCAAAAGGATGAAGCCATTTTGGCACCTAAAACTGTACTTTAACGCCATATTTCATCTTTCGACTACATAGTCATCTAAAATGCAAGAAATTATCACCTTTGGAAACCTGTAAAGTAAAAATGATCCATCGTGTGCTAAACCTCACATAACAAAACTCACAAGAAAGCAAGTGGTGCCGGAGAAGAGGGAGGGGTGGGCGACTGATTCACAGCTGGATAGGAAAGTTGATGGATGTCAGTCTGCATCAAAAGGAAGTTTTATGGAAATAACCAAAGGAGATTTTCCTTTCGATTTCTCCACTCATCGTGCAAGTTGGGAAAGCTTCCATTGCCTGACGTATTTACACGTATTCGCTGAAGAAAGGTAAGATGGCTCCACTGTGCCCTTTCATCAGGAGCTATGCCTCTGTGAGTTCTCAATGCTGGCATCCTTATCTTTCCACCTGTCTGCACTGTCCTAACTGGGTCTTTGCTAGCTCTGTTCATCACAGAATCAACAAACACCATTGGGTATGTCTTGCTTTGAGCTGTGGTTTTAAAAAATCAGCAACCGAAACAAAAACATCCCTGTGCATATGGAGCACACAAATGCATGCACACAGAGCCTCTCACTCCGGGCAGCCTGCTCCCGGACAGATTTTCTTGGGTGGTAATGTGCTAATGACAATAATAATTTATTCTGAAGATGTGCTAAATTTCTGGAGTGGAATTGTGAAGTATTTTGAATACCACGGGAAAACACGGGAAGCGGAGCTGTCAGGAGAACTGGCACCCTGCCACCATTTGGAGCGCCCATATGATCAGAATAGGAGGTGCCTATTAAGGATCACCAGCATAACTGGGAGGATTCTATCTTAACATGACAGCATGTCTGTGTATCATGCATCCTGAGAACACATGCCCGGGCCCTCTTGTCAGGATGTTCTAATTCTTAATAATGTAGGTGAAGGGTTCCCAGCCTAACCAAGCGCACAGCTACTGAGCCCTGACCAGAGTCAGGCAGTGTGCTAGGACATGCAATCTCCTTCCACACAGGCTCCAGGTCTCTTAGGTCCGAACTCTCACCACTACTATGGTGAAGTCAAGGCTCAGATTGACACGAGTGGCCTATTTAAAAGTACTGATGAGTAAAAGATCTGGTTGGGATGTTCACCCAGGCCTGTCTGACTCCTCAGCCAGAACTGTGAGCCACTGAAACACGTGGCTGCTGCTTAAGTCTGCAATGTAAGGAGAGTTTCTATCAAGGAAAAGAGCAATCTGCAGTTGGCTTTAGACCTGGGCTTCTTAAAGTGCTAGCCCTCTGACAGTGCATTTCCTCTGCACCTAAGCAGCCCCTAAGTCAACAGAACAGGCAATGCACAGATTGAAAAAAATGAAAGCTCAGAGAGGTTAAAGCATTGCCTTAAAGTTAAAGCATTGTTCAGTAACCATAAGTAGGAGAGCTGGGGCCAGAATTCAAGTCTTTCAGGCACCCCATCATTTTTGCAATAAAGGGACAAATGAAAAACAAACAAGGGGGCAAATAAACATGGGTACCTCTCAAAGTCACTGAGTGGGATGGTGGTTGCTGTCACATAGCTCATTTCATGGCTGCTTAGCTTGTCCTATGATGAAACCGTGTTTCCCCCCACCCGTGCTTTGGAATTCTCCAGACCCACTCTACATCCTGTTATCACACCAGCTTTGGCATGTGGCACCCCAGAAATCTCAGGACAAGAAGTGGGAGGCTGGGTGGCGAGGCTGCTTAGGAATACCAACCGTAACCTGAAACTCTTCCGGTAAGTAGCCAGTCAGCAATCTATCCACCCGAATTTCTTAAATAGTCACAGAACACTTCCAGCAAGTCACAGAATAATAAAAATCAGTTGTGGGAAATGGGGGATTTCAAAGAGGGAAAAGTGCCCTCCTACACACTCCAGACTTTATGTGTCACTGGGACCCAGAGATTGCAACATGAGGACTTGCAGAGCTTCAGGGCAAATTAAGATGGACATATTTTCTGGAATCTATCAGAATCAGGCCCTGACATTCGTTCAGAATACCCCACGAAGGAGGAAGTCATCCACAGGAGCAGTAAATTTCTCAATCAAATCTCGTAAGTGTCCTGAACTGATAACACCACTTGGCTTTAAAATTTTATGATGCCAGAGAATGAGACCTCACTTACCACCTTGACTTCAAGATCCCAACTCACAATGGTCTGCAATGTGTGTTCCCTTCCCCGAAATAGGAAGGGTAGGGTCAGTGATACATTTTCTGCTTCTTAAAGATGTGTTGAGTTGTGGGCCAAAGAGGACTTTAATGAACCAACACCGATAATGTACATACAATGAATTTATTCTGTATTCCAAAGGACTCTTCCTTCCTATTTTCTCCCCAGCAAATTGAAAATTATATTCGTAACCTGATTTCAAAGCACTCTGAATGTGCATTTCTCGGAGCTATTAACTGAGTTTGGATGGCGTTTTATATTTCTTTCCTGTACATTTATTATGGGACATCCAAGAGAGAAGAAATTCGAGATCAAGGAATAGAGGGGATGTGCCTGCTTGTCTCTTCTGCAAAAAAAAAAAAAAAGGAAAAAGAACATCAACTTTTTAAAGAAAACATTTAAAAGTGATGAAGATAGACAGCAGTGGTTCCTTATGCTTTTATGGGCTGTGTGCCCTTTTGAGAATTTGATAAAACTCCCTCCAAGGAAAATGCCTGTGATTTAATGAAGAGTGTTTCATTGGTTGTTGAAATTTCAGTGCTCTCCCTCCCCCCTCCAAAAAATTCTAGGGTTAAAAATTTCTGAATAATCGTCCCCAACGCTATGAAAAACCATTCATGTAATTGACTTGTCCTGGGTCCTAAATTAGTTCAGCACTGTGAGCCCAGTGGCCACTCAAATTTTACTGGAACCCACACCCTTTTCCCCCACCCCAGCTCTCTTCATCCTCTCTTCTCCACTGGGTGCATTACTATTTGTGTGTGATAGTAAAAAGAATTGAATTAGAAGCACTATCCAGAGAACTGCTTTTGCATCCCGGCCACTTAAGACACAGACCTTGGTAAGGCAGGGTGGGGTGCTCACCCATCCAGAGCAAACAGTGCCTTCCCAGGGCAATCAAACCAGAAGGGTCATGCCTCCAAGAAATAACCAGACTGCAAAGGAAGCCAAGACCTTTGGGGAGCTGGATGGCACCACAAATAAATTGGGGAATGATTCCTGCTGGGGAGTTGGGTGGGGCCAACACAGGGAGTCCTTCACCATTGTCCCATGGCAGCAGTAGCTGTGTCCAGTTTTACAATCTAATTTTACAATAGATTAACTTGCAAAAGGCGGGATGGCAAAGAGGATTCATGGAGCATATGAGCGGAACAGACTATTTCAGTCATTAGTGAGAGCAGCATTTTTATTCTTTCTTAGAAGGAGGAATACATCAAGAACCATAACTGCCAAAGCGCACGACAACTGGGGACTCTGTTTCAGGTAATACCACTTTTAATGCTGCCCAGAAGTTAGGTTTGCAATTTCCAAACTCACAGAACCAGTGATAATTGCACCCCAAAAGGTCCATCTTGGGTTCTCACTGGTGATGAAATTCAAACACAGAATCAATTTGTCAGGCCATACCCAAATATATCCAGCAATGCCCAACACATAAGAAAGTTTGGCTCCTACATAAGGCAGGCAAGTAAATCCAGCCTCTCTCCCCTATTAACAGAAGGTTTCTGCCTAACTCGTTATCAACCTTATAAAGCCATAGCAATGAGTCTGCCTTGCAGAAATCTATTTTTAAAAACTCTTCTTATTTACATATGCTTTACTTCTCAAAAGAATGTCACCTTCCTATTAATGCAACACTTAACAAAGGCAATGTCAGGAACGTGCCATTGGTGGGGGTTCTGTTTCTCACTTGCTGTGTTTTGATTGGGATCCGTGTTAATTCATATGCCCTCATTGTGAGACAACTGAAAATTATCATTGTCAATACAGTTTCCCAACAACCCCGGAACCCAGGCAATTAGGTATAAATAAGTCACTGTCGGCAAAATAAAGAGTGTTGTGTCGTCTCGTGTCTCAGATGAATAAAAGAAACAGCTGGAAAAGGAGAGGAAGGGACAAGGAGAGGGAGAGAGAAAGCCGACCCTGAACTTCTTTCTGGGGTCCCGTAAAAGGAAAAACTTTATATGCCTAAATAAAGACACACACACACAAAGTAAACATGCTTAGAAAATCATTATCCAATATACTTTTAAGCCAATTCCTAAAAACAGCTTTTCTGAAATGCTTTTGGATGACTGTTTATATGTTAAGATCAACATTTAAATGCGCTACAAAGCTTATTGTGCCTTACATAAGCAGTTCTGAGACCTCTAGAACAACATCGCTTTGGGTCTAATCCACTGAAAACACACTCTCCGCACATGAAAATTTTGTTCGCTTTGGTTGGGGAAAAGTGAGGAATGTGCTTGTCTCCAAGTTAGAAGAAGGTCAAGAAAGCATTTTTCAAATATATTCCTCCCGGAATGACCACGTCGCCGGTCCTTCACGCAGGTGAGAGCTTTGCCAGCCAAGATCCAGATCGATTCCTGAAAGAAGCATTCATGTCCTCAATACTCATTTATGCTCCCCCCAAAATGCACAGTTCCAACTTTTTTTTCCAAAATAGAACCTTTTTTTTTTTTTTCAAAAATAGGAGTTTAGAAAGGAGGTGGGTTGAAAACACAGAAGTTCTGTTTGTCTAAACCAAAGGTAAGTATCCTGAGTTGTTAAGGAAAGAAAAAGCCTGAACCAACTTAGTCATCTGACAAGGGTGAGCACTGATTCTACAGGTCACTTTCTCCAAAGGGGAAATTCACTCTGCCATGACATGCAACGAGGACAACGATCCAGATTATGATTAATCCAATTAATCCAGATTAATAACACGGGAGATATATTTTCATCTATCATCTAGAGGCGCTGCTTTTTGTTTATTACTTCTCAGCATATTATTTCACCAAGCAATCTGGACATGGACAGCCCATCAGATTTTCATACATAAGAATGATTTCTGCTAAAACAAGCAGCACCCACAAAAAAAGAATTCAAACAAGATCATGATGAGTATCCAACTTTGACCCAGGAATTATCAGTCTGAAAATCTAGACCTAACGCCTGTCATCAGAGAGAGAATCAAACGTGGTCATCGCAGTCACAGTCATGGCGTGAGAAACTGGAAACCATCTTAATGTCCCATGATGAGGGAATGGTTACTTGGCATAATAAAAAAATCATTAAAATATTTTCAAAAAATGCCTCAATGATGGAGGAAAATTCGCATGAGGTCACATTAATAGAAGCTGTAGGATTCTAAGCAGTACAGTCAAGGATCACATTTTATTTGTTTGCAGTTAACCACACTTCTCAGCTTCAGACACGTGCTAATCACCAGGATACTTTTTTAAAAAGATATACATATGTGCCTTGTTCTAGTTAAGAAACAGAGAAACAGACAAGAAAGCCAATTTCAAAAAAAAAAGGAAAGACAAAAGAAAGGAAACATGTTACAAACGCCTATTTCTGGGGAGTGGCACTAGTGAATTCTTTTGGCTTCCTTGTTCCACCTTCACATATATTCCAAGTTTTCTACAACATGTAATAGCAACAAAAGGACACTTGAAAGAAGTCAACATGGCTTTTATCAGCTTAAGTTCCAACTAGAATCATCTCTTTTAGACCCGAGTATAAAACGTTAGCAGTAGGAGGTGATTTCCACCCAGGACTCCAGGTCACTCTATGGGTCTTGGGGTCACTCCATGCTCATGTTCTCCCCAAGTACAGCAGCCTTGTCTTTCTTATTCTCTCTCTATTTTTTATTGGCTATTAAGTCAAAGCTTTTCAAGTTGTAGATGAAGAAACTACCACCCACAAAAGTTAAGAGCTTGGTCTCAGGTCACACAACTTGTTAGTGAAAGATCTCAGCTAGAAATCAAATGTCCTCATTAGCCTTGTTCCATGATGTGATTCTGTCTATGCAAAGAACCCTCATTTTCAGCCAATTGCTTCATGGTAGGAAGAGACCCATATAGACAAACCCAAATTTTCTTACACAGCACCTCCACCCCTTGACTACTGAGCTTGACAAAGGAGCCCTGCTTACAAATGCCACTGGAGGCTGATTGAAAAATAAAATATCAGAGCCCTGTTACTACGGTCAACCTTGGTCTTATCGCATCTCCTCTGAAAATGATCACTTGCCCTCTAATTGTTATAGTGACAATTCATTGTACAAATATGAACAAGATGGCTATTTCCAGTCATCCACAAGACAACCATTGTAAACATCATACAAAACTAGCAAAAAAAAAAAAAAAAAGCTTAAGGATTATGTTAATAAAGCTGCCAGTTGCTTTTCCATGTAAAAGAGACATGTGGGAAACCTCAAAACCATTTTGTTTCATCCTGGAATAATTTGTGGTTGGGTTTTTTTTTTTAAGTACATGAGAACTTACTCCCATTGCAATTATATTTTATTTAATCAAAATCTAAAATCCAGACCCTCTTCAAAATATTAACCATTGCACACAAAAAACCCAAATACCGGTATATTCAGATATTCAGTTAATGTTGGAATCATATTAAATGATGAGGTCCAGTGTGCAGGCAAGTACATGGTTCAAAAGAGTAAAGTGTAATTATTAATACAAAAAAAGACTGAAAACATGCCATACTCTAGCAGGAGCAAATATTCAATAAGGCATCAGACCCAAAAAGTGTCATGACAACTCTGCAGGTGATATGGATGTGGATGGGTAAATGGATAGATAGGGGTGAAAGGGAATACAGTTTGTAGGGTTCAACTCTGGCTAAACAGCTTTCCTGAACAAGTTCCCCTACTCTCCCTTTGCAAATGCACAACCAATTTCTGATCTTTCAAGACCTTCCATGCTCTACCTGCCTTTTACATACACAATTGTTCCTTCATGTGTTCTATTGTTCCAACAATTATTTATCTTCTTGCCAGCAGAGAGGAAATGGTCTGTGCTGGGTTTAAAACCCCGGAAAATACTCCCCCAGAAGCAGGGCTAGTTTGCATCTTTTGGACAGCCAAGATCAAAGTGATTTAAAATGTTTATTTTTAAAGTAAACCATTTACACTGATCTTTGAAAATCCCCTCTCGCCCTTTAAAAACTGTATTTGACTCCGCCACTCTTTGAGAGAGAGACCAAGCCACGAGCTGCATTCAAGATGGCACTGGCAGGGCAGTCCATTCTGATTTATCTGACAATCTCAATGTCAGCTCCACAGAGAGTGGACCCAAAGGAGGGTAGCAAATGCACAAGGCTGGACCATGGAGGCAAAAGCCCCCTTGAGCACAGAAATGGGATGCAGCACCACATGGCTCCCTAATTGAGACAAGCTGCAAAGAAACAACATCAAGGGAGGAAATCATCAACGCTGTTCCTTGAGATCACTTAAGAAGGTAACCTTCACAGATTCCCAACTTCTGTTTACAGAGAAGGAAGTTACAACTTCAAGTCCCATTCTTTCCGAATTCTAGACACACGCTAGCAAACACAAGATACCGCATGCCACCAGGACTTGGGGGGAAGGGTAGGTTGGGGAGGTGCTCCCTTTCCTTTGCAAATCTGGAGGATGATTTGAATGGCCTCAGGGTCGCTGTATCTGGAGTTTTCCCAGCCCCCCAGACTTGATCTCACATCTCAAACACAACGCTTCTTTTATGAAACCCCAGCTTAAATATTAATGTGTGTTTTCTTAAGGAAGTGGAAGGCAAATCAACTTCCTGGTACCCAGGGTATCTGATTTCTAAAATGGTCTAACGCTGATTGTCACAGCTCCACCAGATGTGGGGGGGTGGGGGGGCAATATAAAAACGGAAAGGCTGGCTTTCAGGCTCACTGCTGCGAGGGTCCCACGCCTCCAGAGCTGCATCCTCTGTGGGTATATTTTTGTTAGCTGACTGCCGGAAGCCCTCAACTGCCCGCGTTGTTTTGTGATCCTATAAGGACCTTCCCAGGCCCGCTGTCAGCCCAGACGTTAAAAAGAGTTGTGTGTGTTTGGTAAGTTTTGGGGGGGATGGTTAGAATAATAAGTATTATCATCACCATCACCGCCTCAGCAGAATGCAGGCAGGTGGGGTACAAGGGCTGGGCTCCAAAGTTTGCTAAAGGGCCTATTTTGAGAAACCCTTTGTTCTACACCCTCTTGTTTACCTTGTGCACCCAGAAACAATGTCTTTTGTTACGAACCCCCCTTCTTTGACTGCTGAGTTTGTTTACTGACATTTTCAATACCAGGCAATACAAAGAGTTATTTCCTCATAGGAATTCCAAATGTCACCAAGAACAAAAGTGGGTTCCAAAGAAGCCTGTCTAACTAGATAAGATGCCCTCAGTTAAGAGAAAAATCTAATGAAAACAAATCCTGCTCTTGAAGGTGGCGTGATGCTTTGCCTTTCGGGTTATGTCATCCCAAAGCCACCTGGCTAGCTCTATGATGCGAGTCCCTGTTCACCAAATGCTGATGTGTGATTTGCAAAGATGAAACTTCCATGTTAGCTAGAATCCAAGGTGTCCACCAAGCAATGGCAAAGCTTAAAAAAAATTTTATTTATAAGTAGATCCTGTAAGTTACCACAGGCTGACCCACAGATAATTTACAGATTTTCAAACTCATTCCCTCTGCAAATATTTTTTAGCAGCAAACCAAGCCCAGCCAAAGCAGACAGTCTCTGCCCTCACTGAGCTTATCGATTAAAGAAGGCAGGTATGAATCAAATTGTCACCTAAGATCATATCCCAGGCCAAGAAGGAAAGCAGCCCAGTGTTACCAGGGTAAAAAAGAATTCTGAGCAAGTTGGGAACTCAAAGAGGGTTTCCTAGAAGTGAGGTTTGAAGAATGGGGAGCAACTAAATAGGTGAAAGGGGTGGAGCTCGAACTGCAGAAGGACCTCCCCCAGGCAACAGAGGAATAGGAGTGTGGCTGCAGGAAGAATGTGGACAAATGAGGCAGGTGAGGGGTAAGATCACCAGGGCCTTGCCACGGCCTTATGGTCTGAATCCTGATGGATTCATCCAGAGGGGAGCCCTAAAGACTTTTAGCTAAGCACATAAGGCACCCCTGTGTCCTATATAACTTGTCAAGACCCTGCCCCAATCACAGGCACAGCCCTCTCTGTTCATGTACATGTTTCTAGCTCACACACCTCCCGGTGAAAGGCGGTGGATTTTCACCCTAGCCTCCAGTGTTCTGAAACAGAGTAGAGCCAGCCTCTGGTTTAAAAGGTATGTTTCTCTTTGAAGGCAATCACATACAGTGACCACCTGTATAAATATGGAAACAGATTCAGCACACAAATTTCATAATAAGCCACTTCCTTTAAAGAATAGTTACAAAATAAGTGTAAATCATGGTGATAAGGATATTCGGCTTTTCCAGCACACAATGTCAAATTAAGATCTACGAGGGAAAAAAAGGCCATTTGTGAAAGAATGCCAGCAGAAAGAGAAAGAAACCCAACTTAACATAGTCTTCCATGATTTCTTCTCCAAATCTTTTAGCATTCACAATTGCTGAATGTTACCAACTCATTCTGACAGGAAAATAGATACTGAGCTAAGGTTACATGGTAGCCAGGAGATTCAAAAGTACTGTTTATTGGTGGAAATGGAGCATGAAGGAGAAAATGTAAAAACCAAGTATCTTTCTAAAGCAACTATGTTGCTATCTAGACAAAATTAATGGAAATAAGCCATGTTATGATTAAAAATAACTCCCATGCTTTGAATGATGCCAGCAAGGGGACACTTAAATGCTCTCCAAAGAACCTCCCTAATACCTCATAACATCCCTAGAGTTGGTATCTACTAACATCATCATTTTCATTTTGCAGACAAAATCAAGAGGAGTCCATGTGATTTGCCCAAGGTCACTGTGGTCTATTGCTGACCCTAGATATCTTCTCCTGCATCTGAAGTAACATCTTCAATATTTCCCTATGCACAAGGCTGCCCAGAATAAAAACTGTATTCCCTGATAGCAATGGAATCACATGACCAAATTCCAGCCAATAAGATGGAAGCAGGTTGCTGTACGAAACACCCAAAGGGAAGAGGTGTGCCCTGCCCATTCCTTCCTGCTAGGAATGCCGATGTGACACTCACAGCTCCAGGGTGGACAGCAGGGATGGCCCCCTTCAGAGAGGATGGGAGAATGTGCTCAGAGGAGCCTATTTGGGGGGCTCTGTAAAACAAAACCTGCCCCTGTCCCAGCACCGGGTTCCTCCCTCCTGCTTCAGCATATGTGAGAACTTATATCTCATCTAGGTTCCTGCATTGTTTGGGGATTTGGGGGGTCGGGCATGTTTTCCTGACCTGCAGTCACATCTAACCGTAGTTGACACAGGCACCTAGAGAAAAGTGTGATATTCTGAGCAATTATTAAGTTTAGTTTCCCTATCTATAAAACAGGATGGGTGATACTGAGCTCAGAGTGTTGGGGGAATTACACGTGATATGATGTCATTGCAATATTTAGCACAGTCGCTGGCCTATCATAATCCCTTGGTAAATGTTAGCTCCCTCCCACCATATTCCTCACACAACAGAACTGACAATGCATTTCACTGAATTTTCTCCCTAACAATCACCAAGGGTCCAACACCAGCCTGTACTTCAAGTTCATGGCCCCATCCCTGACATTGTTGGAGCTAGCAGGAGGGCATGTTGTGGCTGACCTTGCAGAGCCTTCTAGAGAAAACATGAGTGTGGCTTATGGGGAGCCAAAGCATTTGGAAGGAGCAACAGGGGGCCCTGAACCAAGGCAGCTCTAGGACCCGGCTGTTCTCCCTTTCTACCTGCCTTCTGCTGCCATTTCCACTTACAAAGAATGCCTCCCCTGGGCTGGCTGACCCCCCCACTACCCAAGTTTGGGGATACTGAGACTGCCTAAGCTTCAGTCGTTTTTCTCCCCACCCCACCATCTCTCACATTAAGAACCTACATTATTCCCTAAGTACTGGGAACAGGGGCCATTATCCCATATCACTGTGCCCATCACCTGAAATGATGTGCCACATGCCTAACTCACATAGCGAAGTCACATCTCAGCCAGGAAGTGGGGTCCAAAAGTTAAGAGTGGAAGGCAGAAATCACACACAGTCAAATTTATCTTTGAAAAGCACTTACATTATCCATAAAGTACCACATAGGCAGATCTGTGTTTACAACCCACTGAAATCTGAGAACAACTGAGCTGGATAAAGAAAAGTCTCCATGCTCCTGTCTGGGTATTTAAACTATCCTGTTTGTAAGAAAAGCATTAAACCTCTCACAAATCTGGGGATGAGTGGACACTCATACTTTCTTCCTTTCCTTGCTTGATATGAACCTCACAGGGGTTACCAGATGTGTTTCCTGGGGTGAGAATTAAATGGGACCATATCTGGGAAGACATCCCCTGCAGAATCTAGCACCTCACAGGTGGGCCAACAGTGGTTTTCAGGTTGGAATCCAGCCTTGCTCCATTTAATCCACACTATTCTCTGGAAAGCTGGGAAGTACTGACTGGCATCTCCCCCCCTCTTCCCAAGCTGAAGCTTCCTGCTGTGGGCCCACTGACTGGCCACCACCCTCTCCCCTTTGGAGAGGGGAGAATCCTCTCATCCCCACCCCTGTACCTATGGCCTACACCCCAGCTCTTGCATACATAAATACATGAAATATTTAAAAAGAAAAAAAAGCACTAAAAAAAAGTGACACCTGTTGAGATGCATGCCACATATATCATTGTAAGTGGTCTGTGACCGCATATTATTAAGTGAAAACAACTAGGTAAATGAATTTTAATCCATGTGTTGTATTCAATCCCATATATCCACAATAGCATCATTTCAACACATGAACAACTATTTTTTAAATATTGATATATTTTAAATCTTCAAAATCTAGCGTGTTTTGTATGCTTCTGCATCTCTCAGCCCCAACTAACCATTGCTCAGGTGATCAGGAGCCACATCTAGCGCATGGACACCATCAGACAGTGCCATTCTAGAAGAAAGGAGACTCACCAGCCCCCCAAAGGCTAATTGTTTTGGCTTTCCCAGTGATTTAATTTTTTTAAATAATTAGTGTCCATTTAAAATGGGGTTTCACACATGCAATTTGCAGCAACATGGATGGTGCTGGAAGGGATCATGCTCAGCGAAATAAGCCAAAAAGAAAAAGAAAAATACCGGATGGTCTCACTCATAGCAGGAATCTAGAAAACTTAAATAAGGGACCAGGAAAATGAATATAAGAAAGTGAAAATCAAAATCAACAAAAAACTATGAACCAGAGACACTTTTTGGGGGGTGGGGGGCGGGAGGGGAAAGATTGGGGTCAGAATGGGGCGTTTGCAATTGTATGGGGGAATATAAAAATAAAATTTATTATTTAAAAAAAAATAAAATAAATAAAAAAATAAAATAAGATGGGGTTTCATCATAATTCTTAAGTAGAATGGTGGTTGTCAGGGGCTGAGGGAGGAGGGTATGAAAGTTGTTGCTGAATGGAGACTGAATTTCAGTCTTACAGCTCTGGAGTGGCTGATTTGACCACTTCGCAAATGTGTAATGTACCTGAGCAGATGCTTCAAGATAGAGTCCTTGGCAGAGTGCACAATTAAAAATAACAATTAAAACAGTGCTATACTGAGGACAAGTCATGTAATTATCACTTGATAAACATTAATGTTAATATGAAAAGTTAAAATTCAAAAATCAGATTTTGCACTAGAATACCAGTTGCTGGCTCCTGCTGAGAGGCCGGGTCTATCCAGTGTTGTGATGCTCCCACAGAAACAGGCAAATAGGACTGTAAAGAGGTTGCAGGGTACCCCTTTAAGGGAGCAATCTCCTTCCATTGCCATGATCCTTCTTCATCCCACTGCCCCCATCCCTACATTTCCTGCCCGGTCAGATCCCAGTCAGTATAATAAAAAACACACAACCAACCCAGATAACATCAGAACTGTTGGCTTATGTAACGCGGTGAATTTTGCAGAGGAATTTTATTTATGTATTTGTACTTTGTTTTCCACCCATGTATCATTTATGTTACTATGAACCCTGAATTTAAATGGGATCACAGACACAAACAAATCCTTGCTTATTGATTCAGGAAAAGACAGAAATCAGGCGTGGGAAGGAAATGATCCTGGTTTACTCTGTTTTTCAAATAACTGAAGACATAAGATGAGAAGGTCAAGAAGCAGTAGAGCACCATGAATTCAAATCCATTCCTGAAAGGGCCTCTGTCTCTAGCCACACTAGCCTAGATAAACATTTCCTCTCTGCGTCACTATGTCCCACATGTGGCTCATCAGCAAGCTGCCTCCTCTCTGCACCGCAATCTCCTCCACTTCTAATGCTTCCTCTCTCCCCCACACCTGTCAAGACTCCTGCCCAGGTTCTGTTGCTCCAGCACCTGCCCTGCACCTTTCCAACACCAGCTATGTCTCTCTCCCTACGCTGGGCATCGCAACATGCTCCACTTCTCCCTGCTCCCTCTTTTCTTTTTAGCACAATCATCCAGGACATCTAGATTTAATCCCAGGTTTTATGGCGGGAAAGGGACACCCCTCTCCCCCCTCCTGGTTCTTCCAAGCTGGCAAATAAGTTCACATCAGATGGATGAACAAGAGGGAAAAAACAACATTTAATAACATGTCTATGTGAAAGAGATGCAGTAAACTGAGGAACTCTCCAAAATGGCTGGTCCCTGCCCATCAAACCATTAAGAACAATGACAAAACAGCAACAAATCACAGTGGTTCCCACCGCAACGTGGGAGTTAGCTATTCAAGCCAGTGTGTAAGATAAAAATAACAAAGTCAAAATAATCCTCGAAAATAACTGAAACTGCATGAAGCATATGGAATACATGAATTTACAGCCTTACACATTACTATCTAAACACCAAGGTCTTGTCACAGGCAGATACACGTCTCAGGCTTACACAGTGGCATATACACAAGTGAGTGGAAGGGAGAATCTATTTAAACTTCCTTTCCTAATCTTAGCATTCTATTCTCTTTTTTAATTTCTGTTCAAGTACACCTCATTGAAATCAGAAACATAAAAGCATGCATAATGAAAATCAATTGTGATAATCATTTCATAACAGTGATCACTGACTAAGCACTCATACAGGGACTCCCACCCAACATGATAATCACAAAACTCGATGCTAGAGGAATCATTCTTTCTGTCCCCCCACCCACCCTTTTTTTTTTTTTTGAGATAGCATTGGCTTACATCACTGTCTGTGTTTGAGAGGTGTAGGCTCTCCCCCTTCAGGAGCTGCTACTCATTTTATAGGAATAGGGTTAGGTGGTCAAAAACTAGCCCCAGATCTTGTAGCAACTAAGCCCAGGGTGCAGGAGTTGAGCCCAGGTCTGTGGAAGAATGTTCCCTCTCCATCAAAGTCAGGATTTACAATTTCCCTGATGCCTTCAGATGGTGAACACACAGCTCTGATCCCTTCCCAGTGAGCCCAAGGTTTCACCCACCTCTCGGGACGACCACAGCACTCCAGCTCTCGGGCCTGTCTTATATCCCCGCTTCTCCAAACATTTCTGTGCCTTCTCCAATCAGCGTGAATCCAGTAAGTGTTTACAGATGGTGAGTTTAGTACCCAAAGTTCAGAAGACACCCAAACCGACTATAATTCCCACGATTAGGAAAAAGTTTTTAAATATTTATTATTTAGAGTCCACAGGAGGAGGAGGGCCGTCCTCTGTCAAGACTCCATGAGAAAGCACTTTAGTCAGCCAGCATATAATTTACATTTTCTCATTTTCTTCTGTACAAATTATAAATCTCTGTATAATTTCCTACAACATTTAGCAGAAGAATATTTAAACTAAGAAATGTCTTGTAGATATAAATGTCATGCTCACATAAGTATGTCACATTATATAACTAAATAATCTCTTAGACTCTCTGTATGTATCTGTGTTAACAGTACTGTAAGCATAAATGAAAAAAAAGTAATAATTTATGAAAACTGATTTGCATTTCCAAATATAAAATGTGTAAAATCCAACTAATTAGCAAGAATGAGGGCTGAGGTGTTTCTATAGCAACTATAAAAATGCTAAATTATTTTTTCTCCAAAGTGTTTTATATCTGCCTCATTAATGTTTGTTTTTCCCATTTGTTTTGTGGATATTTCCAAAGTGAAAGGTTTCAAAGATTGCAAAGATTTTCAGCTTTATCTTGAAGTTTGGGAGGAGGTTTCTCACTGAAAGTGTCTCATGTACCGACAGCCGTGCACATGGAAACCGTATCTATGGCACCTCTTTCGTGCCACTGGCTCCATCCTTTATTCTCCGCTTGCTCCTAAATTCTCCTTGTCTCCTCCTGCCTTGATTGTTCTTAATGCATCTCTGTGAAAGAGAAGTTAGCCTGCGGCCAGTTTTTCATCTTGCTCCCTTTGCTAATCATTCCCAGTAGAGTCTGACCTTGCATTCAGCTGAGGAGGACAAAGTCCCTAGATGTGGCTGGAAGCTTGGGCAGTGACCTTTGCCCTCTGCTTCTCAGCTTCCCTGCCTGAAGAGCAGGTGGATGGGCAATGGCCTACCTCCAACATTCTCTAGAGGTCCTTTTGTAGAGACGGCCTGTTGCACTCCATGACTGACAGATGCCTCTGACAGTATTTTAAGTGCCCCCATCTCAAACTAGCACCATCGCAACTTATAGCCCACAATTCCCACAAGGCCACAAATAAGAATTGTGAACCTTGGCTCAAGGAATCATTTGATGGGCTTCAAAGGGACCCTGTGTCCCTTGAATTCTGCACAAGTGGAGACTGTTGTTCACAGCAAAAGTGCACAGATTAAGAACGGCCGTGCTCGCCTCTCAGTACCTCCACGGCAGAGCAATGTCTCTTCCACTTGTGTTCCCAGAGCCCAACCCAACACTTGGCAGGAACAAGGCTCTTCCCTAACCCAACAGTCCACTGTAATGGCCCTAAAACCAAGGCCACTCAATCACCTGCAGCCCTGCACCCTGTCCCAGGGCGGGAGGTCCACTGTTCCCTCCTCACCACCTCCTCCCTAAAAGTCATTGCTTCTGTGCAGTGACCTCAGACACTTTATCCCCTCTTGCTCATAACAGCAGCCTAGAACCACACTAAGCAAGTCTGTTTTCTGTTCATCATTCGCAACTTGATTATAAACTCCCTGAGGCAAGAGTCATGTCACGAGACTCTTCCCTCCTCTAAGCTGAGGACAGTGGAATTCACAAAGTAAATGTTCAATAAATATATCTGACCACAGTCAACACAGGGGATGATTCAGAGAGATTGTTTAATGATCTAATTAAATGATTACCGCATCCAATAGGAAGGAGACATACATATCTAGCATAAAAACTACATATAACATATAGGAATATACTTAATAAGACACCCAACTTGATCTTAATTGCAAAGAACTCCCACCTGAGAAAATCAGCTTCTCTGGGTGCCTCAGTTTTCTCTCTCACTTGTGCCTCTGGTGTTATCACATTCATGATCCAAGCTCAACTTTAAATTTATTCCCAAATTTCTCCTTGCAATCTCCTTGCTTTAGTAAATAGAAACCAAAGATTCTCGTGCCAACTATTTTGTAGCTTCCCACTGCTTGATTGTCTGTTGTGGTAACTAAAATATCTTTTTTTTTCTTTTTTCTTAAAGATTTATTTATTTATTTATACAAGCACTGGGTACAGTCAGAGCGTGGGAGGGTGAGAGAATTCACCAGAGCCAGAGCGGGGAGCAGAGCAGGCAGAGTGATGAAGTACACGCTGAGGGGAGCAGCGGGCGGCAGGAGAGGGCTGTGCACCATGTGGGACCCTTGCCGGTGGCCGGGGATCGAACCGGCACTGCAGAGGCTGCAGGCAGCTTCGCAGCCCAAGGCTCAACTGCTGCGCCACCAGGGGAGGCCCGATAACTAAAATATCTTAACAGTTAACAAAGGTACTCTCCTTGAAGGAAATGGGTATAATCTCCCCTCCCCCACCCCCCAAGAAATGGAGGGAATAAAAGAATAAAGTGTGCTGAAGATTATAAATTCCTCTTATTTCTCAAAAACTTGGAATCCAAGCAGAACTATCTTCTGACATTCTAATTCCCTGAGTTCTGCCATGTCCCCCAGAGAAGAATCACCTAGAACAATGCCAGTAACTGTTACTGACTTATGGATTACCCTAACAGGTAGAGAGGCCAAAGAACAGCATCATGTAAAGGAAGACAGCCCGTGCCCTAGGAGAGCCAAGGGCACATGTATGTGTGTTTAATGACAAGGGGGCAGTGCCCAAGAACTATGCAGCCCCACTGAACTCAAAGTCAAGTTCAACCAAACAGTCATCTCCAGACTTTCTGTTGCTGCTATTTATACCTTTGGTAAAGTGCATGGCACCATGTCGAAATGACGGTGAATGATAAGGATATCCTTAAAGGACTGTACTGCTGACCTAGAGCATCTTCAGCCAAGCCTGCTGGAAGGAATTCACTAGAATGCTCCTTTACCCTTGGCTGTAATCACTTAATACCATTAGTCTCTGTCTCAACTGTAAATGGTCTTAATGGACCCTGCAGCAGGACTTCAGATTATATACCGATATTGGGGCATCGCTTTTAATGCTCGCAATACCGCTGCTAATTGTGAAGCTCTTATGTTGGCTCCACCCGGGCGTTGTAATAAGTGTCTTCAGTTAACTTCTTAAGGGCACAGCTCTAAGAGGAGCATGTGTCAGCAGGATCAAAAAGGCAAGAGAACATTTCATCGGTTTCAACATCGAGGGGGGATCCTGGAAAAATCAGATTGTCTGGCTCCTCACTTCTTAGCACCGAGCACTGTTGCTTCAAAACTTGTTAGCAGCCATCTCCTCAAAGGATTTATTTTGATAGTTCATGAATGTGTTGTCACACAGCATAATTAAAGCTTACAGAACTATTATCAAAACACAGAGGAAATGTGCTCAGGGAGGCTGATGGCTACCCGGCTGCCTGTGTCTGCCGCTTCCCACAGGATGTGAGCTGACCGACCAGCTGGCTTCCAAGTTCTGACACTCGGCATATGGAGGAAAGTGAGGCCTCGGGGCAAAGTGCGCGGGCAGGCTTCAGTGAGCAATCAATTACAAGTAACAGGCAGCCCCTCTCGGCGACTGTATACGTTCCCACCCTCACAGCTGCCAGCTTGCCTCTATTTTGAATGCAATAAAACTTGTAGGGAGCCGACTCATGTGCAACTCTTAAAGATATATGGTCGGGATTAACCATAAAAACACTAATTAAAGATGGGCTAAGGAATTAGGGAACAGGCAAGAAGACTTTTTGCCTAGCATTTGGTGTAAAACAAAGAAGGAAAAGGACTGAAGACACAATCTTTTGTTTTCTGACGCCTGAGCATTGGGATAAAGGTGCAGGCTGTTGAGGCAATGGCCCCTCATGAGCTTCTCAGAGCGACTCCTTCCCACAGTGGTATTGAAAAACAGACGGGTGGACAGAGGGGCAAAGAATATAGAACATGGGAGAACTTTGGTACTCAAAGACTTGTCATTTTTTGGCACTTGACTTTTAATACTATTTTGTAAGTCAGTGAATAAAATTGGAAAATGAATTGTAAAATTAAACAACCATATTTCCGACACAGCCCTGAAGTTGGACTTTGCCTCCTTTCAGCATAGCAAAGTTCCTGGACGTATTTCTCTGCTTTGGGAACTGTGAAAGCATGTGCTGCTGACAGTCATATAAAAGCTAGATTTCATTTGTAGAAAAGAGAACTCTTAAGCAAACATTGATTTATTTTCTATATTGATGCCAGCATTTTCTCACAAAAAAAGAATATACTAAGTTTGTGCAATTCACTTTATGCAAATAACTTCAGACAAAAGAAGAGAATTAAGAGATCACTGAGCACTCATTTTATCAAGAGATTCAATAAAGGCAGTACTAAAAACCTATGAAACAGCAATTTTGTCTATTGTATAGGTAAGGACATGGAGTTCTGACTGAACTAAGCAAGTCCTTCCAGCTGGTAAGGAAGGAAAATTCAAAAAAACCTTTTTTTTTTTTTTTTTGGTCCATGGGAACACACTTCAAACTTTTTTTCAATTGTGCCATTTTGTTATTTTTAAAGGAAAAAAAAACCAAATAAAATAAAAATCCAAATAACCACCACACTCCCTTTGTACCCCCTGAAGCTCCCTATGCTCTGTGTGGACAGAACATTCTCCAGGTCTTAAATCACTGGGACAGAAGGACCCTCCCTTCACCATGTTCTATCGTAAAGTTCCAAATGTGTATGGTTTGTGGCATGCAGATAGTGATAGGAAAGGAATCTGTTGGGTTTTTACATTACTTTGCCTTTTACTCACAAAAACAAAATTCAAGCAGTTTCCAGATGATTTTCAAATTTATAGGGAAGCCCAGAAGCATCCCAAGAATAGTCCTAAATGTCATGCTTACCATGAAATAGCTTGGCATGTGATGGAGACTCAACTGGTAGGAAATCAATTCATACTAAAAAATGAAACATCCTGGGTTGAATGTGGGGTTAGGGCAGATGGGGTGGGGAGAGATAGGCATAGAAGCAGCTGGCAATGTTTTCTTAATAATTCACAGCTTTTTAGTTTGTTTGTTTGAATTCAAAATCCTTCTTTAGGTTACTTGAGCAAGAAAAGGTGAATTGCTGGTGCTAACAGTAGTTAAAGACAACACTCTGATTACCTAGAATGGGAAAGCCAAAGCTACTTAGACAAAATCTCTGTGACTCAGTCCACTCTTGGACCATCCAGTCATCTCTGGGATGTCAGGATCCTGGAATCCTCCACACTCTGCCAGTCAATTTCTAGTGTTCTAGAGACTCAACAGACCCAACCAAAGATGCCTACAGTCACTTTTCATAGACTTCTATTTGCCCACTGCAAGCCATTTTCTGAGAATAGAATCCTCCCCTCCACAAACTACCTGCCTGACAGTTGACAACCAGGAACTACAAAATGATAAGGCTGATACTTAACCAGCACACCTAGAAGAGTTTAAACTTTGGAATGACCGTGCAATTTTTCCAATTCCACAGCTCATGCTTGACGTATTTTTGGAATTCTATTTTGGAAAGTCCTTTAGAGTTCTACCACAAGCCAAACCAAAAATGAAAAAATCACAATCTAATGCAGTACAGAAGACTCCAAGCTGACTATCTGCTAGACTTCTGATATTTGTTCTTGCCAAACACAGTCCCCAAAGACGGGGTCTTTGTCACTATCAAGGATGTCCAAAGGAATATGCATAGGATTCAGGACAAACATGGTTTCAAGAAATGAAATGAGCCCCTGGCTTTCCATCAGGGCCATTACTCATGTGGATGTGCCTCTTTAAAAACAAATGCTTCATATGATTCCTTGTATTTGTTTTACAGACTCACCTCTAAGGAAGACTAACTATAAAGCAGCAGAAATTCCCCACAGCCCTTGGGTGTAGGTGCAGACATGCCTGTGACAATAAATAAAGCACCTAGGCCACCCAGAATGACCACAAAACCAAATTAGATCCTGTCACACCCACTCACATAGGTAAAAAGAGGTACCTCACCTTTGGGATTTCTGTCCCCAAAGCCTGGCTGTGTGCATGAGTGTGCAGGCATTTGGGCAGCAGAAACTCAAGACCTGACTCTACTGCTCAGAAACAGAGAAGAATCTGCAAAGTTCTTTGGTCACCAAAGCCCTCCCTTACCCCCATCATCTGGGCCAACTTAGCCCACACAGAAGGCACAAAGTTGCCCCCCACCCCTTGCAGGGCAGAGGTCAAAGGGGGCTGCAGTGAAGCACCACCTCAGTAGGGTGGTTTCTAATGGCTTGTCCTTGACATCAGGGACTGAGCTAACCTGGCTCTGCCCTTCCTCTATTTCACACCCTGATTGAGATTGATGTTAGAGAAATCTGCCACCAGGGAAGCAGTTAAGTGATTTCCAGAGAGGAAAGGGGCTGGTGAAGTCTCCAAATAAGCACACCGGTGCCCAAAGAAATCACCTGGGATATCCCGGAGCAGAATTCTCCAACTACTGCCCGAAGACGTGAGTCATGATTTTTGTCTTCCTGCACGGTGTGAGCATGATGTAGCGTGCTTTATTTATTGAAGCTGATTTATCCACGCTGCTTTATTGTTGACCAGCTTTTATTTCTTCCTTAACCTTATTAACCCTTGCTAGCATTTGACAGCTTAACACCCTCCATCACTCTGCCACATTCACTCCAAGAACCGACGTGAAACTAATAACAGTCTTTTTATTTCCAATCTTTGAGGTCACCAGCAGCTGCCCTGGCCTGAGCCCTTGAAGATTTTTCTATAGGTAGTTCACTCCAACATGTCGTCTCCTTAATGTATCTCTACAGGTCTGTCTGGAGGCTTGAAATGAGATGTGATTCCTGCAAACTTCAGTCACCTGGCAGTGACAACACATACCTCAGAAAAGGAGAAATAAGTTTTTCCTTTGGAAAAATGCCCTGAGCCATTTAATGAAACAATGTAGTGATTTTCTTCTTGGGCATTTTATCACTTTTCAAGGTACATCTAAGAAGCATCCATGTGGCGACACCTTTGTTTGTCTCAATAAAACTCCCCAGTGAAACAAACTCACAAACATCTATTTCCTGGTGTTAATATGAATGAGATAGAGCATGATGGGTGAGATTCCCTAGCTGCATTTTCAGCCTGGATTGATTATCTCTAATAAATTCATGGAGGAGAATTCGGATGATGCCCATCAAACTGGACCTTACAGCCTGGTTGTTTATTATTTCACACTGCCCCGGGCTCAGACTTTGACATCCACCACCCTTAAAGGTCAGGAAGTCAAATTCTACAGTCAGATTTAGTATGTGTTTTGGTGAGCAGGCTCCTGGGTTAATAAAGACTCGTTTTCTTATCATTGAGACTTAAGGAAGAAAAATTCCAGGTTGAACACAAATATCCCCAAATCAGGAAACCCACACAACTCAATGGTCAGGTCATTGTAAGACTATTTGAGACCACAAGAGAAGAAAGGATGTAGAGGGAAGCCAGTCAGCACTCACAAACCAAGCAAATATAAGAGTTGACAACTGTGGGGGCAAAAATCACATTTCCCACCAGCAAAGATGGGAAAAACTAAGCCAACAGCCAAGAGTCCATGGTTAGTCTTCCCTCAGTGTGCACCCCTAGGCTGGCCACCATTGCTCTTCCATCCCAAAGATGATCCAGGCCTTTGTTCCCCGGAGTGACAACCACCCAGAAATCTGACTCTTACCGGATTCATACCCTTCGTGCCCTGCACAATTCAGAACTGTAAGTCTTAAAAGCCATCTATGTTCTCAACTTTGTCTTTCCCTCAACTTAATGCAACCCTAGACTATGACCTCAGCAAATATTTTTTTAGAACTTGTACCTGGGATGAACATGGTTCAACAGACAAACACAAAGTCAGTGCTGCTTTATTTTCTAACAATCACCCCTTCCTTTGCTGCTCCCCCTTATCCTCCTGTGTCTCTAAGCTGAGAGGGAAAAAAGGATCTCTGTCTATGACACATACAAATTCCCATGAGGGACAGGGAGAATGCAACAAGATGCAAAGTGAAGAGAAAGAAAAAATAAGGTCTGTTCCATTTGTTTTGGGCCCTGTATAATTTCCATTATCCCCACCCAGTTGGCTTTTCTGGTCTCAGGCATCTATCTGGACCATTAGTGCTATTCTCACAACCTCTTGCATCCTCCATTAGAAAACAGGAAGAAGGTATGTCCACCCTTGCAGTAGGGGCAGTGCCTACTTGCACACTACGTGATGCCACTTATTACTGGTTAACAAATAGCCAATGTGCTCATTCACTCTGATAACCTGAACTCAGCCAGAATACCAAGTTCCCCTTCCAGATAATCAATCACTTAGTCTCCACCACATACAGATTCCATCCTCTTCCAGTTAAACCTACTCTTCCAAGTCACCACCAAACTATGACTACTTTGGAGACTCTCACTGACCATTGCTCATTCCCAGATCAGGTGAGGCTAAGTAACACCCACTCCCTGCTCAACACTCAACAATTACCTGCTGTCATTCTCTCCCCCAGGCCACCAGATCTGTGTTTTTCAGGCCTTCAAATGAAAAAGAATCTAAGGAGAGTTTATTGAAATGCAAATTTTCCACCACCTGTTTCCAGAAATCCTCATTCTAGAAAAGGCTTGGGAACCTTCATTTGACCAAAGTGATTCATATATCATGATCCTGAGACAACATTGTCCCAAAATGTTAGCCCTGTGAGGGTATGCAGTTTCATCTTCATTGTGGTCATCCCTCCACTGCTCAGCATGGCACCTAGCATGTAGTTGGCATTTGATGCACAGTGAATTGCAACAAGGACATTCTGATTCTAGTGTCTGCTCTTCTACTGCTAATTTTCCAGCTCTCACAAGACAGTGGCTCAGCAGGGCAGACCACAGCTGAATCTTGCACTGATCTTGGCAGCCCTGATTTATATAAAGTACTTTCAAGGTTGTTGGGCCCAGAATTCTACCAGCTCATATGGACCTTTCATTTACTCTCTTTTGGAGAATAAACTTGAGCTGGTTCCTTTTCCAAATAAAGCTTACAAGGGAAAAAACTGACATGGACTTGGCAAATAAGGGTTTCTATTATTAAAAGCAGGTTGAAGTTGGAGCTTTGTGCAACTGCTTCCTACTTTCTGAAGTGTCTCTATTTTAAGTGCTTGAAAAATCCCAGCAGGATCTAGAGGAGAGCACATCATCCTCATTAACACTAATGGGACCTGGGCTTGTGCGCTGAAGGAAGAATATATCCTCTGGGCCAAACTTAGCGGGAGGTGGGGGATGGGAACAGGGAGACTTGGGGTGGAGTGAGGCCAAGAGAGGACAATCTTTAACTTCATTCTATCTAAGTACTTGGTGACAAGGGGGAGAGAGAGAGAGAAAACAATGCAAAGGGACTACTAGGCTAAGAAAGTCTAAGCTTCTGAAAGGGGCCATCAACATTCCAAGCAATTGCAATGGTACCACGTTGAGGTGAGCGTGATAAATGTTCACTCAGCAAACATTTATTTGGCATATATCAAGCTGGAATGCAATGGCGAGCAAGAAGAATACAATGTGTGATTCTCATGGATTTATCAGATAATTAACTAGGAAACTGGTCAGATATTTCAATGAGAGCAGGGACCTCATTTCTTGAGTTGTCCACCCTATGCCCTGCACCAAGCAGCATAGTTTGGACTCAGTCAACATTTGTTGAAGGATGTGTGGAGAGTTGGATGGATGAATGGCTGCCTGGCTGGATAGAAGATGGAGGGATAGAAAGATGGAGGGAAAGAGGAAGAAAAGACAAACACGGAACGCATCTCTCAGGTAACATTTTAACTGAAAAACAAGAAAGAGGCCATCATAATTGTTCTGCATGAAAAGTTCCAGAAAGAAGGGGCAGCAAGTTCTCAAGGCAGGGCCACATTTGGCATCCCAGAGGTGGCCCCAGGCACTGTGAGCAGTGGCAGGCTCGGGGATGGGAGCCCAGGCAGGGCCATGATGAGGACTGAGGACAGAAAATATTAAGCAGCTGCAAGAGCAACTTTTATTCATCCAACTAGCCTTTTCAGAACTTCCAATACATAAAAGACTCAATACCAGTTGCTGTGGAGAATGAAAGACTCATCTACCCCCAAGGAGCTTTTCCCAAGTTTTATAAGAATGAAATCTTACAAACAAAATGGATCATGTTTCCCAACCCTAATATACACATTGGACTTTTTTTAAAAAAATAGTTATTATCTTTATTATCAAAGATTTAAACTAACTGGGGCCTCCCTGGTGGTGCAGGGGTTAAGAATCAGTACTATCAGGCTATTCTTACAGCTATTGGCTGTAGGAATAGACGAGTTCGATCCCCGGGCAGGGAGCTAACCCACATGGCGCAGCAGACCTCTCCTGTCTCACCCGCTGCTGCCCTCAGCAGTGTATTTCAGTGGATCATCTGCCAGTTCTGCTCCCCACTCTGTCTCTGATAAATCCTCTCACCCTCCACACCTCTGGCCTGTACCCCAGTTCTTGTGTGCATATATAAATAAAATAAATCTTTAAAAAATGATATAAACTAACTGATAATAAAAACACCAAATCCAATAAAGAAATCCCCATGAAAGGGAAGGAACTAGAGGAGTCACAAAACAGGACATGTAAGCAATGAATGCACATGGGGAAATGCTGGTAGTAAGAGAAGCATACACTTAAGTCCAATTTTCATCTATTAAATTGAAGAACAGTACGTATAGTGATAATACACAAAGTCATCAAGGATCTAGAGAAATACATTCAGTCACAAATTTCAATGGAATTGAGCACTGGAAACTTTGGTTCCACAAAGCTCCTCCCCACCATAAGGACGCTGATGGTTATGAATGCGGAGGTGGAATAGGGCTTTCGGGCTCCTGACTCATGGCAACCAGCATAGCTCTACTTCATAATCTCAGGTTCCTGAATTTAAAACCGGTCACTTAAAAATGGGGGTTTAACCTCTTAAAGAAATCATCCAAATTATAAAAAATAACATTTTATATTAATGTTCATTGGTATTATTTATAATATTTATATGATCTATAATAGCAAAAAAATGAACAAACCCAATTTTTAACGAAAAGAAATTCATTTTCCATTAAATATGGGTTCATAGAGACATGGAAAATTAGATACACATAAAATAGCAGAATCACTTAATATGTCTAGAATTGAAAAAATACATCATTGTAGTTATAAAATCATAACTTTGAAAGTAAACAACTTAAAAATGTAATACGCTGTGTATGCACAGATGGAGATTTTCTTTCTATTCTTTCCCTATTTTTCTGTGCTATAGCTATAGTTATATTACTTTTATGACATTTGAAGAAAAAAATACATTTCAAACTATCCTTGATAGCCAGGGGACCAAGTATTAATGAAAAAGCTTCAGAATGAAGCAGTAGAGAAGGACAGGAGTGAGTCCTCAGGGGCTAGAAGGGAGCCTGAGTTGGTGGAGCACAAGGCACCTGGAGGACATGCGAATAGGAGGTTTGACCCACAGGCCAACAGTTTAGACTTGACTGGAGAGAAGAGGGCTCCACGGAAGGTCGATGAGCAGACAGGACTTGGACTTGATGGAGATCAGTGTGTGCAGCAGACTGGCCATGGCATGTGCGTGCCTGAGAGGAGAGTTTTCAGGAGGCCACGAGATCAGGCCAAGCCCCCAAGAGGTCAAGGGCTAAGCCAGGTTGGTTGTAGGAATAGACTAATGAAGACCATTGACTAGGAAGAGACAAGAGGCTGACCTCCAAGGATACTAGGAATCCACCACTGCACATCTACTATCCTTAAGAAATCCAGGGAGGACCCAGTAACTCCTTCCTCACCTCCTGTTTCAACCAGGCTTTCCTCAAAGCTCCAGGATATGTGTGCATGTCCCACAAGCAAAGCCTCATCATTCCTGGTATTTGTTTATGAGCCTCCCCAAATGTTTCCTGTGCTATATAAAGTTTACCTTCGACCTCAGCTGGGGAAGTGAGGGGTGGAGTCAGGCAAAGGGGAGGTAGAGACTCCAGGCCACTAGCACAGGGGCTCCAGTTTTAAAATAACGGATCAATTCTGAAGGCCAAATGAAAAGGTTGCAAGCTCACACTAAGTGCCGGTGATTTAGAGCTCCCCCCTCAACACAGTTCAGCAATGCATGGAATGTAAAAATACATGGCAACCACAACACAGCAGGAATCCTGCTTGCTGCTGGCAGGGCCACCGCTTCCCACACAGGCCCTAAATCTGACCCAGCGATGAAACTTTAAAATTGGTAAAAATAGAACAGTTGGGAAATCTTGACCACTTTTAGTTAAAATAAAAAACAAAACCTCCATATTTGTGGGTGCAGTTGAAAATCTGCCATACTCCATATTTCTCTGAAGGAATTTTAATGATTAAAAACAAAAAAAAATTTTTTTTCAAATGTCAAACTGTGTTCTCATTTTAGGTTCCCGGATGAATAAACTCTGGTATGTTCTGGGATACGTAGAGTGTTTTCAGTTTAAAATCTCCACCAAGAAGTATCCCAAAATGCCAGCTCCAATGTGTAGTAACAAATACCACAAAATCTAAATAATAAGAGTACAACTACCACAATTTGTATTTATGTGCCAGAGTCATCTTTATCCTCCTCAGTCCTTAACCCATTATCTCTGCTGTACAAATCAAAGAATCAAAAAGAGCTCATTAACTTGCCCATTTGATTCCAAAGTCCAGCTTCTTTCCATTATATTTGCTTCATTGGAATACATTTCCCTCATCCACCCGAAACAGTTATATTTGGAAATCAAAACATACCACTGGTTCCCTGATCAACTTTAACTTGCTTCCTTGGACAGTGACCTAAAACATAAAACTGGTATTTCTCCCCTTTTCAACAGATCGCTTATCTGTATATTATTATTCCTGAACCTAGGCAACGCCTGTGCCTTAGAGCAGAGCCCTTGTTAAATTATAGAAGACTTCTACGCGAAGAAAAACTGCCTGTCTCTCCAGCTCTCTTACATCACCCATCCATCCTTTTAAAGCATCTCACTAATATTTATTTTGGAATTGCCAAGCACACTATTATAACATTGGCTTCCTTAAAAATTTAGCATTCTCAATCGGCACTTGAAATGAGTGTATCTAGAGAATGTATTTTGTTCAGTGCTTACAACCAAATTATCTCAAGAGGCTATCAGAGCTCTCAAGTCATTTCGTTAACTACGTTCTTCATTTTAACTGAGCCCCACACAGACAGAAGGGAGGGGAAGGAAAGCAAGACTTTAAATGTCACTTCCCAAAATTTCAAATATTCTGAATCTCCTCTCTTTCCCTCCCCTGTTCAACCCTTCCCAGCCCCCACCAAACACCCCCAAACAAAATCTAGCCACCAAACACCAAAACTAAAATTTGCAAATCTCCAAAGGGGTCATTGGCAAGTCCTTGTACCATGAACAGAGAAATAAGCTACAGCAGCCACATCACCTGAGCAGCCACATGCAAAAGGGACACACCCGAACGAGCTTGAGGAAGCTGTGTGCACACCACCCTACTTTGCAGCCGTCTCTTCCTTCCAGGGCACTGCACAGGAAAGGCCGACTCTGAGTAGACCCCCGAGCCCCCGCTTTTCCTACCATGAATCTAAAGGTTAGATCCTGGATACAGAAATGCAAAACGATCAACAAACACAAAGTTAGCACCAAACTCAATGATTTTTTTCCTTTCCCTTTCATAGAAGGGAGAGAGGAAAAAAAAAAAAAAGCTCACATGGCTTCCTTTTCTTGACCTACAACAAATTCCATTAAACTTCAAAACAATGCTTTGAGATGCTGGAGGATGCGGACAGGAAATTGAAGAAAGACTTTACACAAAAGTTTAAAGCATCTCTTTTGGAGGGACGGCTGTGGCAAGGAAGGGTTGAATTTTGACAGTGAGAGCTCATGGCAACTGAGAACATAATTAGATTTGGAAGTCCTGGACTTGAGATTGTGCTGTTGAGCACATCAAAAGGGATTTACTGTTTAGGGAGAGTTTCTTTAAAAATGCCTGTAAATAATTAATGATTACATTTTACAAATTCATCCAATGTTCTATGGGATAAATTGTATCATGTTTTCAAGTTATTTGAAATCAACATTTTAGACACAAAGAACAGTCATCTGTCCATGGTTGCATCATCATTAGGACTGCTGTCTTCTTCCTACTCACCGCCCCCCAACTCCCCTCTGTTTCCAGGGACACTTAGATTATGAGAGTTTAGCATAAGAGGATGAAGTTTCCGAAATTTGTGTCATCAAAATGGGCTTAGATGTCATCGCCATTCATAAGTCTGTTACTATAAAATGTCGTTTTTGCAATGAAAACCAGGTGTAGGTCTATATTTCATCGTCATCCATAAAGTTTGTTCGAGGCCATTTTGAAACTTGACTCAAATGACTAAACTTCAAGGTCAAAACATTCTGCTGTAATTATATTGGGCTTACATGGAGGAGCATTCAAACATTGCTTTTTTCCCCCCTAATTTGTTGGTCCCCAACTGCAAGCAAGTTTAACCTTGATTGCAAAATGAAGAAACAAAGATACAGGCCTATTGTGTAATAATCAGCCCACATTTCAATGAATAAGTAATATTTCTCACAAACCCAAGTTAGATAGTGGATTTATTTAACCTCTTGGGGTCAGGTAATAAATACTAAGTGAATTATTCAGCCCAATGGCTAATCAATACAATTCCATGATATATTTTTTGTGTTTCATAAAAGGTTGTACACTAAAGGCAGTGAGCAATTATGGAAATTGGGCCAGAGCGCCTCTCAATTCCTCTCCAGCTTGAAACCCCAGCAGGCCACCTTGACAGCAAATCGATTAGTGCTCCAGTGAAGCGGCTCAGTGACCTCTGACCTGCTTCCAGCGCGGCCTGACAGAGGAGAGAGTATTTTATATTTATTTTATTGAATTAACTCCATCTTGCCTGTACCAACGCTTTCCACATATTAGGCGGCAAGCCACCCGCTACTTCATTGTCGGGGTTTCCATTGCGCTAGCTAAGCAAGCCCCACCCCCTGCCCTGCAGATTTCTTTGTCCTGGTTTTTCTTTCACTTTTGGCCTCAATATAGGATTTCAGTCTACCCTGAGACTCATGATGGAGTCAGGTAATAAAAACCTATAGTCAAGCACATAATCTTCTCACCCTATATTCCTGCCTACCTGGTCCACTCGGGACTGTACCTCTTCCCCACTTTTTCCCCTTATGAAAGCAAAGACAGACTCAACCTGGAGCTCTTTGGCAAACACACAGAAGAGAACATCAAGAATGAGGCCATTTCCTACTAGAAAAGCAAAACAAACCAGAAACCTTAGGTATTCTTCATCAAAGAGAGAGCTTGACAGAGACCTAGACAGAGAGAACCAAGTCAGCTGAGTTTAAGGCTCCATTTATTCAAAGGAGCAATAAACACAAAAACTCATCAGCTGTCAACTGAGAGCTCATGGGAAAGGGAAAACTCCCTCATCGCCCAAAACATCTCTGTCTTACTTCTGTTGTATGGAGCATTGGTAAAAATCACCAAAATAAACAACAGTAAATGCCAGGAAGAAACCAAGAGCTCCTAGGCAGAAAATCCAGTTGGCAGTTCTGGGTATTAAATGATACCAATAGGGAAATTATCAGCAGAAATTTGAAGCTATAAATCATGGGCGTGAAGATCTCAGACCATATGTGAAGGATGCAGTAGAGAATGAGACTATGAAGGTTCAAAACCCAGTCTGTCTACTAAGCAGTTGAGGACTTTGTACAAGTCACTTAGTTCCTCTAAGATTGGATTGTCTTCATCTACACATAAAGATGACCACAATAGTCTTGCATATAGTATTGTTGGCTATCACTTATTTTAATCATATCCCAAAGCACTGTATATGGCTAGGTAAGGCATCATTTTTTCATCTCATTCTATGAGTGGGGAGACTGAAGGATGTGGGAAAAGCAGAATTTACCTTTCAAGATACTCCCCTTTCCAGTCTCATGTGTACACAGAGGTACTATAATAACCAAACACTCCTCAAAATCTCTTTCTTTACCTTTAAAATCTCTTTTCTCTTTACCTTTAAAGATTACCTCCTTGGGTTAATCTCCCCCAAAGATATAAATTGGAAGTTCTCCCTGCCCCTGCCCCACCCAGGGGTGGAAAACACATCTCCACATCACCTGCCCTGCTCAGGAAGGCTTGGACCCTGGGGGCACTAACCTCACGTGTGCAGAATGAACCTAGGCCATCACATTGAAGAGAGGTATCAACACATCTTGAGAGGAACAGAAAGGATAAGGATGCTAAAGTCCACCTAATTCTGATTAGAAGTTGTGTTCACCAACCAGCACAGTATTACAAGGCTCTATGGGCCTCCTCCCCTGACTCCACATTGGAAATACAAGATATCCACAGCCTCTACCCTGGTGCATAAAGTTGTCTATGAATTCAAGTAATAAAATCATTGTTTAACTAGGGGTCGGGAGGAGGGATTCAGGATCAAAACCACTTAAAGTTTAAGGCAGTAGTAGCTCTAGAATATCCATAGAAGAGTTGTTTAAGGCATAATTATGTTGAGGAGTGTAAGGGTGATGGGAGCTTGGTTTCACAACAAGCGAACACTGTTTCTACTTAGATCGTATGCTCATGTGAGAAGACCTGGGAGGAGTGGATGGAGACTAAGGAAGGAAGACTTAAATCCTACCCCAAAGTCCATCCTTGGCTGTGCCAATGACCTAGTGATATTTGGTTTGTTTGGGGTCGCATGACCTATTGTATCAGTGTCACTTCCAATGTTCCTCTTGACCTAGTGTCTAAATCCATCCAGGCACCTAATTGCTGATGAAAGCCTCAGCCCCTCCACCCTGACTCCTACCAGGAGGGATAACAGGGACTTGGTAGAAAGGGATGCTAGCTCAGAAGCTGACACGCTGTATGACCTTGGACATGTCATCGCTTCAGTGGATCCCCATCCATAAAATGGAAGGCTATTTCCTTTCCATAAACATTACATGATTCAAAGTGGTTTATCTGAATGTGTGAGAAGCCCAAAAGGGAATGTTTACTTCCTTTGGAAAATTGGAATTTAACAGTCAAAAGAGTCTTTTTTTCCCCTTATGAAGGAATA
This sequence comes from Talpa europaea, assembly GCF_964194135.1. Classification (NCBI taxonomy): domain Eukaryota; kingdom Metazoa; phylum Chordata; class Mammalia; order Eulipotyphla; family Talpidae; genus Talpa; species Talpa europaea. The sequence continues at coordinate 84,502,183 of NC_140076.1, forward strand.
AAAAAAGAAATCCATTTATTCGATCTGCTAACCCCCAAACCAAAGTAAAGAGAGCCCTGGGTGTAAGTGAGCTGGCCCAGAGTTCTGCAAGCCCATGCTCACCGCTTAGTTGTGTTCCCTGAATCTTTTTGCAAAATGGCACAGCAGATTCTTCCTGGTTCCATGAAAAAGAAACTCTTTCACACCTTTGTATAACTCTATGCATTAAGCCATAAATTATTCTCCCCCTTTTCCACTTTCAGAATCTATACGAAAGTGATTACCTCAGTCATTTTTCAATATTACTTTCATACTTGGAAAATGCATTTCCAAAAAGTTATTTATTTTTCACAGCATGTCAGGTTGTTATATTGTACTAGTTAAAATAAAACTACTATATAAACTACTGTATACTTTTGCATGCATTACATTTCCCTACAAATGCTGTGAAGTAGGATTTTCACAAGTCCCAGGTATATTTATTTTAAATATTACATTATATTTTATATTAGCACCATTACAGATTTTAAGAAAGAAATAGGAAAGTGAGTTGCTAAAGTAACATAGCTATTAAATAACTTTCTTATTGAAGTTCCCCATTGCAGAAGAAAAAATATTTAAATACGAAAAAGCGGTTTTACCATGAAACTCAAAACCAACTTGTGCTATTATTCCTTCTCGAGAGCTCTTGGAATAGCTAAAAATGTCCCCTTGGATTTGATTCATGCTCACCTAAAAGCAAGAATTGGGCAGGGAGCAAAACATGCAAAGCATGAAATATGGAATGAATACAACCCAGCATTTCTAATAATGAGGCCCATGGGTTCTTGATGTATATGGTTAGGCTTAAAATATTTCCTGGAGTACCTCTGAAAGGTAGAAAACACAGCAAAACAAAGCTTTGCTTGTGGTAATCCTACATTTTATGCCACGAAGTGTTTTCCACTCAAATATAATTATTAAGTATTTTCTAAAGTACTGTGAATGTCTTTACAAGGCCACCTCAATTAAAGACGAGGCAGGAGGCAGGGGTACAGGGACCTCATTAGCATGCATGTTCTTGACCATCATGCCCCAGCGATGGTTGGGGGCGGGGGGCACCTGCTGCAGGGTAATCCGCCACTACAAAGCTGACCCTGGGCTGGAAGCCTATGAACCCCACTACACTCACTGGGCTCAAAAAGTACTGCTCTCGGCTGGTTCAGTGGCTGAGTGAGAGGCAGAAAGAGGAAATGCTTAAATATTTAATAGACAGCTGCAAAGGCTCTTGCGCCCTGGTCTGAAGAGTTTCAAAGCAATGGCGAATTTGCATCCACGGAGGACGCCACCAAAATGGCTGTGATCCAGATGACTGACGACAAAGAAACTAGTTTCTTTTCCTTTTTCTTCTTCGGACGCAGAGTTGGCAGTGGCCTATCTTGAAATCCTTCAGAACCGCTTTCATCTTTCATTTTAGCTTTACCTCAAGCCACACAGAATGTCCACCCTTGTTGCCCTAGAGGACACCGACAGCCAGTCCTTGAAACCAGAAGAAGGTAGGCTTGGAGAAATCCCGAGAGCAAGAAAAGAGAAAAGAAAGCAAAGCTACTCCCCGTGTATTTTTAATACCGCCAAATTGAGCTAAAATGTGCTCCCTGCTAGTGCTTTCAACTAACAAGCAGGCGATATATTGCACTGTAAAATGTTTTATTTTAACACCTTATCGTTTTTAGTTCTGTGGCTGTTGCAGGTATATCCATTAAAAGCAATACAGTCTGTAAATCAGAATTCCACACCTTTCCAAGGCATAGGACTCTATTCTCCTGCTGTAGACACACAGCTTTCATGGATGCCGATGGGAATGACATACACTTCTGCAGGGGAGAATAGACCACACTCTCCGTGTGAATTTATGCCTTCAGACAGGTGGCTGCATGTAGACAAGAGATACCAATAAACAGATTTTATTGGTGCTGTTTAGAAACAGATTCTGGGCTACATATCTACAGAGAACAGTCATCTTTTCCACAGGGAAATACAGAGGCAAACCCTAGGTAGAGTTATGATCCACACATATTCCACCCTCACACACATTCATGGTCATTTGAACTGACCAGTCCTCCTTGCTCTATAAGTTAATAGTACTTGGGAAAGTACCTTATGCTGAATCTAATTGCAATATCCCTCATGGCTGCCACACAAACACAACGAACACGGCATGGGAGAAGGCAAATGTTAACTTTTTAATGCTCTGTGCAATATACATACCTATACAAACACAGGCTATAGATCCTCAGAGGAATAGGGCTTTCATGGAGCATAAAGGGACCAATAGGCTGGCTTTAAGGGAATAGACCTATGTTTAAAAAATAAATACTCAAATGGTCACTGTTACGTATGGATTCTGGGTGATTTCATACCTTTCCTTTCTTTGAACAATATTTACTTTGATTTTCTTTCTGCATTTTAGTCATTTCCATAAAAGGAACCTAGGAATAATGCAGATTACAAAAACAGATGTAGAAAAAAAGTTTTTAAAAAACAGCCTAAATTTCCATAATTTGCAATAGCTATTCACACCTGCACAAAGGGGTTGCCATCTAGCATATGCGGCTAGCTGTGTGTGATGAACAGGGGGCTTCTACCAGGAAAATATATCAATTTCCAGAGAAATCCATAAACTAGAAACAAGCCAGCCCCTAGTTCCAGCTTCTTCATTTTAAAAACAGCTTCCTAGAAGACACCAGAAGGGGCAGTTCACTTGTATTTACTGTACCAAATATTGCTTATGATGGACACCGTCACATCCATCTGTTACAAAAACTAAAAAGCCATGACAATATTTAACTACTCACTTTTGCTTGCACGGCTGTGGTAGAGGGAACCACAAAATACTGATCTATTCAGGGGAGAAAAAAATAGAGAGTGGCAAGTGGAACTTATGAATGAGAGTGCTTTGGCTGCAAAGCATCCCCATTATAGCCCTCAGCCACCACAAAACTGCTGTGTAATTGGAAGGGAACTTTTTCCCATGCAATGAAGCCTGCAGTCAGCGCCAGCCCATCAGAGGCGGCAAGCTGGCATCCGGAATGCACACCTGCAGCCCGCCTCTCCCTATAGCCTGCCTGCCTCTCTCTCTCTCTCTCTCTCTCTCTCCTCTCTCTCTCTCTCTGGAACCTGGCCCTTGCCTGCTTGCTCTGCTCACAAAGGTACCTGGATCTGAGAAGACCACAGGGGCATGGGCTGAGAGGCCATTAAACTTAAGAGGTCATTTCATCCACCTGATTCAGAGGTGAGGCGACGGAAGCCTCACAAGGCGAACAAAACAAGCTTCAAATTCATAGCCAAAGTGAAAGGCAGAGCTGGGAACAAAACTTGGGGTTCCTTCCTGCCACTTAGCCCAGACTTCTCCTCCTCCATGCCTCTAACAGCTTACCCTATTTCAGAGTTTACTTATCCCAAACCATGGTCAACCAACTCAAATATTATCCCAAGTGTCATTTTGGTTGGGAAACAATCAACTTCCCTCAAACCCGCTAAGGCACATCACGGTTTTCCCAGAGGAAAAAAATGTTTTCTCCGTGTGTATGTATGTCTAAGTGTATGTTTGTTTTTTGGTCCCCCAGCAACAAAAACTGTATTGAAACTTAACATAAATACCATCTTTTTGGCTTTCCTTTAAAAAAAAAATCTTCTAAACCAAACTGTACCATAGTTCTCATATTTATTATTATCCTAAATTTCAAAAAGACTAAGATTTAAGTTCAGTAGAAGGTTCTCAGGTTTTTATCATTGCACTTCATAGAATAGGTGTTACATAAATACTTATCAAATAAGTAACACTAGAATAATAAAGATAAACAGGAGGTTATGACACAGATCTGCTTTAGGTTGAGTGGTCAGGAAAAGCCCCTTAAAGATCTCTCTAGAAAACATAACTCACAATCTGTCATAAGTGAAATAATCAGAACAAGCACCCACTATCTAACTGAATTGGATATTTAAAGGATGTATTATTTTTATACATGTTCTGTGTATACCATATAAATTATACACTAACACAAGGATGGATGTTGCTTAACCTATTTTGCAAATTAAACAACCAAAGTTTCAAAAAGCTGAGGTTAATCATCCAAGACCACATGGCCAGTGAGTAAATAGGAGGCTTGGAATCCCTGTCCATCCCATCCCAGCCTCTGAGCTATTTCTTCTTCGCCACGCTGAACTCAGACTAAAAGCATGATATAGACACAGATATTTGCTTTCAATGTGATCATCATAACCTGATGCCCCCCAGGTCTGTTCTTCTCTCTGATGCAAGCACTCAAACCCCTCCCATGCCGTCCTTGCCTTCACAGCACCTTCCACAATTGCAAGTTTGCCTCAGTTTTTGTGATTCTTTGAATGTCTGTCTTTCCACTAAACTCTCAAGTCTATCCAAGTTTTATAAGTGTTGCCCTGGCACCCGGTAGGTGTGCACTGAATGAATGAACAAGCCAGTGCCTCAGACTTAACCTTCCTGGGTGTGATTCAGCAAAAATATACAGCCAGACAAATCCAAATTGCAATCACTGCCTTATTGCTCCAGCCAGATCTGATAACAACCACATTAGTTTCAAATTATATCTTTCAATTAAACATCTCAAAGTAAAATACAAAAAAATAAACAGCTGGAGATAGCCAATGAGAGAGAGAGAGAGAGAGAGAGAGAGAGAGAGAGAGAGAGAGAGACACCAAAACAAGTTGAGATCTCTGCCAAAGGTCTTGGTGGCAGCAACAAACCCATAAATGTCTCAGGGCACTGTGTACGTCACAAGGACTCACACATGGAAATGCTCTTAGTTCCATTCTCTGCTTCAATTCCAAGAGAAGGTGATTTATTCTGCATTCTATCATCCTGAATCCTCTATTAACTGGCACTTGGGCAGTCACAGAACAATGATAAATGATGGTCATAATTATGACCCTAATTCACAGCAAGTCACCAAAGTATCCTCTGGATCATAGACAAATGACACAAGGTGAGATGTTCTTTGAGAGTAGGAGCCACGTTATAAAATTCTCCCGGGGGCTTTAATCAGCACCTAATTGTTGAATGAAGCCACGGTGATCATAACTATGTGACTATATGCTGATGCTCTGTGTATACCATATAAATTATACACTAAGCAAAAATGTTTAACTATATACAACACCCTAGTGTTTGCAGAGAAATCTAACTCATCCTAAATAGAAAATGAATGTCTTAGGGGAAGGCATTAGGAACAACTTCCTATTTACTATCAGACTCTGAAATTACAATATTGGGACTTTAATAGAACTCCAAGTTAATCCAGGTAATGTGTTCAAAATTTTTATTGTTTTAGTCTGCCAGAAACACTGTCTGGATTTTTAAATTTTGATTCAATGAGCCAAATTAAAATCATACAGGCGAGTTTGTTTTGTTTTCACAAGAGAATCCTACCTGGGGTGCAGGAGAGAGAAAACATTATCAGAACTAACCTAGACTCAGAACCAACAGAATATGTAACATATAAACCAATCATGCCCCTTCTTTCCTAACGTAGGGGAGATGTGAGAGAAAACACAAGTAGACGTGGGCACTGCCACAGAGTGTCCCTGTGATACGAAAATGTAAGCAAAATTATGTGTTTCTGGAGCATGGGTCCCTGAGAATTTTATCTATCGGTTGATAGATAAAAGCCACCTAATACTCATTTGTTTATCATTTAACTTTTTGTCATTTAACTGTCAAGTTAACTTGGCGTTAACCAGGCAATATACCGTGAAAGCATGCCATTGTGAAAAATCGTCTCCACCATAGTTATATTATGGATAACTATATTTATATATTATTTATTTTTATATCATATCTCTTTTCTCTCAGTCAGTTATATTTGCATGATTTCTAAAGTATCTTTTGCCAGGATCATAAAAGAATTAATATCTATAAACAAAGCTACAGGGGAAAAAATATCCTCAATGTACCATAGCTGAAAACAAAGACTCAAAAGAAGGGAAACAAATTAAATAATCTTAGGACCTTACCAAATATATTTAATCCTTTGAATAACTGCATAAATATTTGAATGGCTTTTATTTGGTTTTTTTTTTCTTTTTATTATAAAGATAGGTAGGCTTTCTAAAGTACCCCTTTAAAAAAAGAGAGAGAAAGAAACTGGTTTATTATTTAACTTCCAAAAAGCCAACATCAAAGGCTGGTCTTCTGGCCTCCAAGACTAAGTCATTTGCAATTTCTTCCTTTCTAAAAATTATTTTGTAAAAGTTTTATGTAGAGAAGCATCAAAGATCAAGAATTCTAATCTGGAATCCCCTCTCAGCCAAGATGAGTTGATGGGAATTAGTCTTTTTTGCCAAAAACCCAAAAGAGAAGTTATATACATTCCTCCCTTCTCTATTTGCCTCTCCCTTCTGACTCAAAATGAAAATATTTTTATTCTTTTTTTCCTTGTATTTAAGGGGATGGTGGGGTGGGGGGGAAGCCAAACTATATTAGAAGTGATGGCTATTTCATTAAAAAAACATAAAACATCTGAAATCCCAAATTTACTTAACAAGCCAAAGGTGTTTATTTAGTACCCGGTTGGGGGGCACTTCCCATTTGCATATGCTGCCCTGTGAAATGACTACATATATCATGTTAAGGTGCTCATGAGTGATTCAAATAGAAAAGGAATGAAATCACAGACAACAGTCATCAAACTCAGGCACAATGAAATGGGGTGCCAGTTCAAAGCTGTCTACAATCCAATTTCTCTTAAAACCGCAGCAGCCTGAGATAAAGTTGTCATAAAGTCTTATCAAGATTAGTCAAGATAACATGAACATTAAGAAACCATATTTAGATCATTTCAATCCTCCCAATTTCCCACCGCAAGAAAGAGTGGATGAGAAAATGATTGAGGCAATGTGCCTCGACTGTTTTCTCTCCCTCCCCCACCACAGCTGGTGTGACCCTTTGTCCCCTCTATTCTTGCCTCCAGAACTGACTTGGTCTCATCTCTAGCCTTTCTGAGACAGCAACTTCCTGACTAGGTATCCTTGCTGTTGGACTCTGCTCCCTAAACTCCCTCCAAGTCCAACTCAAATCTTCTCCCTAGCTTTTCCTGACCTCCAGGCAGAATTAATCAGTCTCTGATTCTCTAGCACAGCCTCAAAGAAATCTTGTTTGTTAGCTCTCCATTAGCTTACATTAAGATATGGACATGTGAGGGAAGGAAAAGCCTGTCTTATTAGTATGTGAGCACAGCATTCCCACAAAAAAAGACCTTGACAGTCCAGCTGGATTGAACCCACTTGCTTTATTGAAGAATGGAGCTATCCACTCAAGTCGGCTGAGTTGTCCATGTTAAGCATCCTGCTTCTTAAAATGTGCCGTCTACAGCATAAGGAAAATGTGTAAGCGACTTTGCCTTCAGTAGGGTGGTGGCTGGAAAGAGGCTCCAAGCCATCAATCCCACTCAACCAACGGTTACTTAGCTTCTTTTTTTTTTTTTAATAATCAAATTGTACATTTTGCTACATGTGGGCAACTCAAAGCTGGATGATATAGGCTCTGCCCTCCAGAAAATGATACAGATTCATACCAAAAAAAGAAAATTAAGACACAAAAGATTCAATAGGAATCATGACTGACAGGATTCTAGGAAAATGGATGAAGGGAACCCTACTCTGCAGTGTTTGCCAATTTGCAAGGTGTAAACATTCCCATCATGGAGGATATTGAGCTAGTGAACAGGGCTAGGAAAAGATTCACTCCATAGTTTTTCACAAGTCAGTGCCAGTCAGCTCCAGCACATCACTATATAGGATCTATACCCCAGTCACAGCTGAATTCCCCATCACCCAATCACTCATCCAACAGGCATTTATTGAGCACCTACTGTGTCAGGCTCAATGTGGGGAAGGAATAAAATAGTAGACAAACAGCCACAGCCCCTGGCCTCCCAGAATTTACAATATATTGCAGCTAGATGGGTCAGTGAAGGTGTTTCTGAGAACTGAAGGAAAGGCAGCTAGAGTGTGATTGACAAATAGAACTTAAGTCATTAAGGGATGGAGCATCCCTGACAGATGCAATGGGAACAGCTTAAAAATGAGACTTTGGCTTTCTCCTAAGAGCAACCGGAAGTCACTGCTGAGTTTTAAACTAGGAGGGTACAATCAGACTTGACTCCTGAAAAGTTTATTCTGACTCCTGTGTGAATAGAATGTATTCTAGAGATGCCAAAATGATGCAGAGACACCATCTGGGGTAGAGGCAGGAGTCAGGGGAGCGATGACGGCAGTAGGAGGGGGTGGAGTGAAGAGGACAGAGTTGCAAGACACCTATGTGGCTGTGGGAAGAGAGGAAGAAGGCAATCCTGGAATTAAAGATAACTCAGGTTTACAACTCAGGAGAACTTTGAAGAGTGGAGGAAGAGGACCCAGGAAGCAGAGCTGAAAATCAAGTTTGGACACTGAGCTCTTCCACATGGAAGCTATATGTGACCTTCATGTAAAAACGGCTCCTACAAAAGGAAACCCACTTCTCTGATCACAGTCTCAGGCCCTTCCCACACTAACCCTGACCTTCTTAGCAGCCTCCTTTCCCCACCAGCCCTGGACCACTACACTCAGGCATCCACCTCCCTAAACATTCAGGAAACCCATGTAACCCTATCTGTACTGTCCCGACCCCCTTCCATCAAAACCTGCTCTCTGACCTTGCTTCCTGGTGAGAAGCAAATGCTCAATCTCCAGCAGAACCCCCACCCCAGAACTCAGATTGTGTCTCATTCATCTTTGTGTCTTCTGGACCTGTCCACAGAAAGGCACTGTATTTCCACATTTTGGTATCATATTTTCCAAAGCAAAATCACAATGCCTGGTGTGACAGGATGAATACACTTGAAAGAAAGTAACACTAGCCTCCAGACACACAATAAGCAGGCACAAAACATTTATTACATATGAATTTGCACACTCATCTATTGGGTAAATCAAGTACTCAACAAAGAACCAAGGATGTGGGAATGTAAACTAGCATGGCCATTTTGGAAAGTGACATGCACTTACCTTAAAAAACTAAAAATGGGGCCTCCCTGGTGACGCAAGGGGTTAAGACGCAACCAATGAAGCAATCCGCAGCCAGTGCAGCAAAAGTTCGATCCTGGGCCCGCCAAGGAGCAACCCACATGGCTCAGCAGACCTCTCCTGACTCGCCCGCTGCACCCTTCAGCAGTGTATTTCAGTCAATCTTCCTGTTCTGCTCCCCACTCTGTCTCTGGTAAATCCTCTCATCCCCCACACCTCTGTCCTGTACCCCAGTTCTTGTATGCATAAATAAATAAATCTTTAAAATAAAAAACCTAAAAATGGAAATACCCTATGACCTAGCAATTCCACTCTTAGGCCTCTACCCCAGGAATATGAAACCATCCACTCAAAAATACTATATGCTCTACAATTTTTACTGCCCATTATTTACAACAGCTAGGCCATGGGAACAACATAAGTGCCCACTGGTGGAGGACTGGACCAAAAGGTGGTCTATCCACAACGTGGAATACTATTCAGCCATAAAGAAAGATGAAATGTTGCCATTCACAGGACAATGGAAGGCGCTTGAAGGAACTGTGTGTAGTAGAGCAAGTCAGGATGACAAATACAAATATTAAATGTTTACATAACCCACAATTCAACAATTATAAAAGCTAGGGAGACTTCTGACATTAAGAGGGAGAGGCAGGAGGAAAAAAATCAACGGGTGATGTGGGGACAAACATTGTCTCCCTGACGTCTATACTTCCTACTTTCATCTTTTTTTTTGGGGGGTGGACTTCCTGGTATCTCTATCTTCTCTTTCTTTTGACTAGAGAAATTAAAAGACAGAGAGAAGGAACAGAAGAGGAAAAGAAGGGAGGGGACAGAAGGAAAGGAAGAGAGAGAAAATTAAAGTTGTTCTATCAGCATCAGAACTTCCGTCCCCATAGGCACCTTCATGTGAGCTTTTGGCCTCTGCTCCCTATCGCCTATCTCTGCGTGCCACTCTGGTTCTACCAGGTGACCCACCCTGGGCACCCCCCAACACCAGACTTCCCCCATGTTCCCCTCCACTGACCAGGCTGCCTGGCCTGCACACAAGCACACGTCAAGGTGTTAGAGCACCTGGGACAAAGCCTGGAGGATGGGGAGCCAGGGACTGGATGCTACAAGCTCCCCTCCCGTGGCGCAGGATCCTTTAACTCTGCCTTTCAGCAGGTCCCAGTGGGACCAAGCACCAAGCCCCTGTACCTAAGCAGTGATTCTGATAAAGCCTCATTATCTGAGTTTTTCTTCCTAACTTGTTCTCACTTTCCTCACTTCCTGCCTCTGAGGATCCCGCCCCCGTGAACTACATGCATCCAAACCCCGACCAAGGTCTACGATCAAGAGAAATTCAAAAACAGCTATTTCTAGATCCATGTGAGACTCTAACTCACACTCTGGCTAATGAGATCCACACTAGAAACAGGCTGAGGCCAGTGAGAAGCTCCTCCAGTTGTCTTGTCCTAAGTGGGCACCTGTGGAATGTGGCAGTGGACTCAGGACACAGTGCTACACAGATCAAAATCTAGCTTCTTCCCTGCAGTGCAAAGGAGGTAACGTGTATGTGACTCCCCAAATTACTGGTTTCAGCACTCCATTCCCCAGCGTTCTTTGCAGTTGGATTTGGTCCTTGTTTCCAACCTTGGTCCAGCATGTCAGAACGAATTTATCAATGTATTAAGTGCAACTTAAATATCCTAAAATGATCCCAGAACAGTAAAAGAGACGGAGAGAGATTCTGATTTAAACACACTCTGCTATCCATTAGCATGACAAAGTCTGCATTTTATTTAGACATTGTCATTAATAATGAAATGATGTATGATTTCCACTCCTGCCGCTCTTCCTTCCTCGCACAATCAATTATACATTTAAGAAAATACTTAGTGGATAGAAGGCTTCTCTAATTAAGCATCACTTGAGGGAGACTGTAAGAGTCTCAAAACTAGAAAAGATCTCATCTACATAGGGTGGGCTTGGGGGGAATACACTCAATGTTGGTGTCTGGATGTAAAAAATAAAAAACAAACAAACTCCTACATTCTGAACTGTGAAATAAGGAAAAAATTCACACGCACTTTTTTTAACCCCACTAATGGCTTAGAGGTACATTGGCTATTCTGCCAAGTATAAATTCCAGCTAATAAGCCAGGACCAAACTGAAATGAGATATTTGGAATGAGACGCAGCCCTAGGGTGGCTGCTCTTAGACAAAATCATCTTCTCTGTCAAAATCACTGAGGATTGAAGGTAGCTGGTTCTTGAAAAGTCTGGAAATTTTCCAAAGTAAGACTCAGACAGAAACAGCTCGCACCACGATTTCCCGGAAAGGAAAACAAGGATGGTTTTTCTCACTGCAGTGATCACAGATCACATCCTGCTATGAGGGGGAGGGGACGGGGTCCTCTCCCGAATGGATCTGCCTGTCCTGGAAGTCTCTTTCCAACACACTGCAGATTCACTCCAGGTGGTGGGAAGTTCCTTTCTTTCTCTTTCTCTCCCTCTAGAGGCAGAAAATGAAGCACTAAATAAGACTTGATACCAAGGCATTAGAAATCAAACTTGGGATTAGCCACTCCAAGAACCGAGAGCAGGCTGTGAAAAAAGGCAAGAAAAGTCGTGTCAAGAAGAAGGTGAATGCCAGCCCGAGCAGCTCCTGCCTCCGGGCTTTTCCACCATCTCCATCTCCTTTGTCCCAGCACTTTCCTCCACGTTCTCCCTGAGCCCCTTAGGCTCAGTCTTTTTTTTCCCTCTCCCACTACACATTTCTCTGTTCATGTCTGTCTCTCTCCTGCCTTCCACACCCCACCCCCGCTTTCTCCCCAGAGCCATGGAGTTTCATGGTCCTGGAACTGGTCCTCTTCCTGCCCAGCTGTCCCCTCTGCCAGTAGGAGGGGAGATCCATGAGCTCCCAGAATGGGCTCTGCACACCACAGGGAGTGGCTGAGCCGGCTATGTCACCAGAGACAGCAAGTGTCCCAGGAGAGTTGTGACTTCATCTTCAGCACCGCCTCCCTGCCCCTGGAACTCTCAGTCCCTTGGGTCTGTCACCCTGCTGCTGCGCCAGGGTCTATCACCTTTCTCTCCAAGCACCACAAGCAGATTTTTAAAAAGACCTGATCACAAACAAAGTTCCAGCCAATGGAGGGCCTCCTTCCCCCTGGCCCTCCTGCTCCAGGGAGCCTGTTCTGCTGTGGGCTGGGAGTCCAGAAGCTCCCCAGGGAAAACTCAGAAACTCCACTATGATAAAGTACCCGCTCCCCACCGAAGGGTGGTGGGGTGAAGGGGACCAAGCTGGGCGCCTGTGCTTCTTTTAATTCCACATGCTGGCAACAAGAAAACCTCAGGTCTGACTCTAAAGCCTTTGACACATAATTGGTAGCCAATTTTGCTAAGTGGTGAGTCAATTTTCTGCTTGTGAAATGTAACTTTACCCTGGTGCTCGCCAGGCCCCAGGGTTTTCTATGTGGCTTAACAGCAATTATACGAATGTTAGGCAGAGGGGAAGTGTTAAAGTCCCCACATTTGCGTATTTTCATGGTTTTGCCTTTTAAAGGGACAGAAAATGTCTCCTAACCAAGACCCCACGAAAAACCCACCCAGAGCCAGCCACAGGATATCCTGAGAAGCCTCACCACACAGGTTGCTGGAGTATTGGGACAAAGGGGGGGGCGGGGGGCGGAGAGCAGAACAGCTAGGGGTCAGGCCAGCCTCCGCCTAGCTCCCCCAGCTATTTTCTCAGCTCCTGCCCTCCCCCCTTCTCCCCCAAACAATTGCCCCCGTGGGCCAGTGCGGCTGCCCCCCTGCACCCCAGGCGGGGCGGCTCCTCTCCACATGTGCGACTCATGTTTCGGCTTTCCCTGGCGACAATCTGGAGCCGGGGCCCTTCCGTTGAGGAGGAGCCCGCTACGTGTCGCTAACAACAACACACTGCTGCCTGCTCTGCGCTCGGCCCTCCGAGCCCGGCTCCAGGCTGGATTTATAGCAAGGAGGCTGGCTGTGAGAAGTAATTCATGAGTCCCCACAATGCCACCACTGAGAGGCTGGGAGGGGGGAGCAGTGTCCGCCAGCTCCCTAGCCAGGGGCCTCCCTCCCAGCCCATCACAGGCGGCACAGCACATACCCTGTCTGTCCTTGTTTTGTTGCCTTTCCAGACCCCACCTCTATAAAGGTCGGCAAAAGTACCCTCACCACCTCTCTTGTAATATCATTTGTTAAACGTCCCAACAGATTTAAAATAGATGCCTTAACAAATAAGGGATGACTTCACTCCTATGTGGACTATGAAGAAACAAAATAAAGGAACAGACAAAACTAAACCAGAACAAAACCCTAGAAATCTGACTGCAGAATTGAGGCTACCGGAGGGGGACGGTGAGGATGGGACCCCAAAGGACTATGGTGGAGAACTATGGGTGTTTGGTGGTGGACGTGGAGTGGCAACAAGCATCTGAAGAGGTGTGAACTCATACCCCTAAACCATACAGTGTGTAAACCAATATTACCTCCGTAAAAAATTGTACAATTTATTAAAAATATATGTTCTTTTACCATGAACAGTTGTAAAGAAGAGTCAGATCACTTCCATCTAGTTATACAGACCTACAGAGTGTGCACACACACACATAAGCTCAAAATATACTCACATGCCAAAAAAATTATATCATTCGTAAAACTCCCCTGAAAGATTTGTTTCCAACAACATGATTATTTTAATAAAACCAAATCTGATTTGGGAAGCATCTACCACAAATGAAGTTTTGTAGAGATGGGAAAGGAAACAAAATTGCTGATGTTCACAAAATCATTTCACAGGGGACAAAATATATGCCATGTAAAAAATCCACCGAAAAAGAAGAAATTAAGAAATTGCCTGTCATGTAGGCACAGGCCTAACGCTTCCCAAGCCCAGAAAGCTCCTCTCACAGCAAAGAGGAAAACTGTACACGTGAAACCTACCCTTCAGACCTGCAGAGGCAGTTCCAAAAGATACAGGAAAAAAAGCCCATAGTGAGCTGTGTACCAGATTCTGTGTCCAAAGCAGAGCTGTCAGAGCCGTTCAGCTTTCAGTAAATCAGTTTGGGGTTTCTCTCAACCTGAGCCACACACAGCCTGTCAAAATGCTCCTCTGCAATGCTACCCTTTGAAACCTTCCATCTTTGTCATCCCCCTAACTCTCCGCGAACTGTCTTCAAGTTCCTGACTGGGTTAGTGATTCCAAGTTAGAACTAAGAGCCGGACAGATCCTTTACCCTGAGAATGGGGAGCTGCCCACCTCCAGGAGTCCAGGGAGGGGCACATGTTTGAGTGAGTTGGCTGCCTCTTTGGGGTCCATGACCCCTGCTGAGTGGGGCTCCTTACCTCTGGCAATAACCCAGAGCAAGTTCAGGAAACGGGTTCTTGTTCCTGCCCTTAGCCTGGTGTCAATGAAGCTAGCACATCTTTTTTGTGGTTGTAATTTAAATGAGACAACCAACTGCACAGCTGTCTCGGTCAAATTATGCAGGACCATGTGGCCTTCCTTCCATCTTTAAAAAGTCCAGGGCACCTCTGACCATGTTTGAGAAAAGCCCAGGGGAGCAATGAGCAACAAAAGGAATAGCGATTATGCCAGCAAAGGATGGAAATTTGCCTAAATGAATATATTAGAGGCTACGCTCCGAAAATGGAAATGTTAGCTTTTAAACAGAGGCAGAATGGTGTCATGAGGAAGCCCCTGATCTTTAAGGGTCCAACACAGCAGGGCTGGCCCCCAAGCTCTGCCTCTTAATGGTCTATGGTGAACTTGGGCAAGTTAGTTAGCCTCTGAGAGCCCAGTTTCCTTGTCAATAAAATGGGGGAAATAAGTGTAGTCTCTACATAGTCATGCAAGCAGGAAATGAGAGAATACTTAGCAAACCTGTAGTTTAATAAATGTTAGCCATTATCATCAACAATAGTAACCAGAGCAATGACAGTGATAACAAATAGGACATGGAAAAGCCACTGCTGCTCCCCATGCCATCCATCATCTATACCCCAGAATAACTCTTCTCTGTCTCTAGTCCCTTCTTTCACATATTACAGAGCTACAGACCTCCCCGCCAAGCTTCAAGTGAAACTGATGTGAGTGGAGTTTCTAGAATCCAAATGTATTTGTTTATACTGCATTGAGTGTCTCTCCCCACCCCTCACTCACACTCACACACACATACACACACACACACACTCCAGAAACAGGGGCATGAGTATATACATGGATGTTTCTTCCATGAATGAGATTTTTAGAAAGATGTAGGTGAAAAAAGCAGTTCATGTTCAAAAATCATTTCACCGAGGGAAAAAAGAGGCACCTACCCTAACTCAAGCCAGCAGATATGCAGACAGAAAGAGTGCCCACATACCAAAATGAAAGGCATGGGATTACCTACTTCATTTTGACAATTGTATGCACTGATACTAAATCCTGAATTGCACGGCAAAAATAAACTTTAAAATCCTGAAAGCATGACCCATTATATCTTTGCTCCTAAGGGCTCTTTAAAAACTGAGGTTAAATTATAATCAGATGGTAAAAGGATAAGGACCTTGCCTTAGGGCACTTCCTTGGGATAAATGACCAGTTCTTGGAGAGGGTTGTTGGCCCAAAGCACCCTGGGGCCAGTGACCTCTTGCTGGTCATTAATCGTTCCTGAATTCCCTGGAACCAAGGTCATTATCGCTAATATAAACTAAAATAAAAATTCCAGAGACATATGGATTTCTTTTAATAGTTGGTCTTATTTCTTTGGGTTTTTATGGGGTATTACAACAGAATTAATGTTCTATACATTAGTTCTGTAGTTGGTTTGTCTTAACACTTGATCCCACTCAAAGCGAAGGTTTATTGGACATAAAACAAGAAGGAAAGCAAACGAAAAACAGGAAATCCTGAGACAGCTTATTCTGTACCTGGGCTTCTCAGAAAGTCATTATCCAGGGAACTCACAAGTTTGTTTCCTTGGGGACCTGTCAAAATATTATAATGTTTGTGTGTAAGGGTTCAAGAATTTCAAATTAAATCTATAACTCTAGATCTGGAGAAAAACTGTTTCTCTTCTGGACAAAGTTTCATCTCTCAATTTCTCTTCACATTACAAAAGAAAAGAGTGTTTTTGAGATTTCTGTGAGATTCTGAGTTAAACTTAAGGGACCTACATTGTACACACACACACACACACACACACAGCCAACAACACCTTTAGAGCTTCATCCTAAAGATACTAGCTCTTCAACCTTAAGGGGAATTATCAACCCAAAATTATATGCTGACAGTGTGCAACTATTGTAATGAGCACATACTTTGTGCTCAGGGTATACCCTCAAGTGCCAACATTCAGGCTGCTTCATGCAGGAGACAGGCTAAACCGCAGGAAGCTGGCTAGATGGTTCTGGATGTCACAGAGCTAGCCTCTGCTATCCATCTTTTGGGGCCACTGACTCATGCAGATGAAGGTCCTCATGCACGTGCCTCACATTTTACAAGCCTACAATTTTTTTTTTCATTAGACCCATTCCTGTTTCACCCAAGTTATGCTGCCAATAAACTTAAATATATCAGCTTAATTAGTCTACAGGTACGTCATTAACGACCTGGCCCAATGGCCCTCAGCCCTGAGGTAGATCAGAGCAGAGAATGTAACCATGCTGACTGCCTTCCCCTCTTGCCTGGCTGCTCCCTGGGACAAACTAACGGATGATTGCGAATTGACTGAGAATATTGAGGGTGGCTCAGTTCTAACCAAGGGGTGGCTATTTACCATCTATACCTGCTGCCTAAGCAAATGTTTAATAACAGCCTGCTGTCCAATGTTTGATAGAAGAGGCAACCAGATTTATAGAACAGAGGTTTGAAACCATGGAGAGAGAGACTCTTAAAGATCCTAAGTGTCCAATCCGATCATTTTATAAATAGGGCAACCGAAACCCAGAGGCGTTAGGAGACTTGGTAAGGATCACCTATCTAAATAACCGCAGCAGCAGTATGAAACACCAGGTCACCTGGGTCCCAGATCAGCACTCTACACCAGCTCGCTTCTCATTTTCATTATAAATGAAAGATCCAACTATAGCATGAGCAATTTAACCACCCGGCCTATCTTGGAATCAAAGCATGTCTGCTCCCAACAGAAGAACATTCTCAAATTTGGGTTCATAATGGAGGTAACACTATCTTCAAGATTGAAAATTAACATAGGACATTTGCCGGCACTGAATCTAATGTTAATGAATTAATCAAATCTTATGGCAGGGTGGGGTAGGGGGCCAGGCAATGAAATTGGGGATGATTGGAAAAGAGAATCCTCCAGCAGATGCTATTCCCTTAATGAGTGGCCAGAAGGGCCACATAGTCCCTCCATTCAGTCCCTAATCCAGGGATGGGCCTATAATTTATTTTTATTATTAATAATTGATTAAATACTTTATGAAACATACAGTGAATCCATGAACATGCTGGTTCATTTCTCCTACCTGAGGTTAATGGAATCAACAGGAGCAAGTCCTCATTGTCCCTTTATTTTTTTTAAAGATTTATTTATTTATGCATATAAGAACTGGGGTATAGGCCAGAGGTACAGGGGGTGAGAGGATTCACCAGAGACAGAGTGGGGAGCAGAACAGGCAGATTGACCCAAAACACTGCTGAGGGGAGCAGCAGGCAAGACATGAGAGGTCTGCTGTGCCATGTGAATCTCTCCCTGGCCGTCCGGGGATCGTACTCATGCTGCAGAGGCTGCAGACAACTTCATAGTGCTGTGCTTAACCCCTTGCGCCACCAGGGAGGCCCCTTAATGTCCCTTTAAAGGAAAACAATGGATCCTGAACAAACAAGAGTGCACCCTACAATTAAATAATTTTTGATAGGTTTAGCAAAATGATTCATTTTGAGTTCTGGCACCAAATTAGGTGGCAGCATAAAAGGATTCAGCATGATGAATGGTTTGCCATCATTTAGTAAGAGGGATAAAAGAAGAAAAACTAAATTCTGAATTTCACCTTTTTGAAGAGACAACATTGGCCCTCTATGATCAGGTTCACACAGAAGACACTGATTTAGCTCTTGGCTACATTTCTATTTTGAACCAAAATAGAAACCTGTAAATTCTTCCCCATCAGCCCAATCATTTTGGACAGGCCAAACAGGCACATAATTCAGAAGCTGAGATACTTGTTACATCTGTCTTTCTTCCACTCCTCAAAAAAGAACAAAAGTTGCCAATTCCCGACCCCTCCTTCCAATTTACCAAGTTAATGCCCTTCACCTGTGGGAATCATTCTCCTGAAATTCAGCTTGAGTCTAAAACAGAGGCCACTAATTTCTGTTGCTTTCCAAATTCATCTTTTGATCATTTTTATTGAGGTAGCATTGGCTTACCACACTGCCTAGGATTCAAATGTATGTTACTAAGCCACACCCACCACCAAAGTCTCCATAATCCACCACCACAGTCCAT
The DNA here is from genome assembly GCF_964194135.1 of Talpa europaea. Classification (NCBI taxonomy): domain Eukaryota; kingdom Metazoa; phylum Chordata; class Mammalia; order Eulipotyphla; family Talpidae; genus Talpa; species Talpa europaea. Next base: position 84,520,704 of record NC_140076.1, read on the forward strand.
TGGACTCCCTTTCCCCATAGCTCCCCTCTTTTGCTCTCCCCAATAGTTTTCAGTCAGATTTCTAGGGTTTGCTTTGGTTTAGATTTATCTGTTGTTTTCTCTTTATCATTCTGCATCTCTTTCTCCTTCTGATTTATTTACATCTTCCCCTTCAATCCCATCCAATATGTTATCACAAATGACAAGAGTTCATCTTTTCTATAGCTGAGTAGTATTCCATTGTGAATACAGACCACATCTTCTTTATCCACTCATCTTTCATTGCGCATTAAGTTGTTTCCATAGCTTGACTATTGTAAATATGCTGCAATGAACATAGGAGTGCAAACATTCCTTCAAATTAGTGCTTTTGTATTCCTCATCTAGATAGTAAGGGGGCCTGTGGCAATTTCTCTCCACAAGACTTCTGTCCCCTTCTTGGTAATTCACAAGATGTGACAGACCTGCTCAGGTCCAGCCAGTGGTAGGCACCAAGGCAGTTTTCAGTGGGGGAAATTCAATGTACTTTTTCTCCCACTTTCACTGTGACTTCTTCAGAATTATATTCTGCTGTGACACCTCATTTCCTTTATTATTTCTGGAACAGACAACTTATTAAATTTGTTTAGGTTTAAATATAAGGTAATTTTTAAAATTAAGACTTACTTTGAAAACTGCCAGGTTCTATATCTACGTATGTCAGTGCCTTCCAGAGAAAGACAATATTTACAGACAACTGCTTTGATGAAATGGCTAGAACAGAAAGAACTTTTAGAAAATTCCTACTGAAAGATGACTGGTGATGAAACATCTCTGACAAATATAAACAGAAATGGCTATTTTTTGCACAGTGTATGACACAGCATAGACAAGCGTAGATGCTAATGAATGAAATATGTGAGCTTTTAGAAATAAAGTAATGCTTTATGATGGGGTGTTCTGTAGTTTCCTCCTCCCTGTGACTGGTATAAATTCTTAGAAACAATTTAACATGTGCTCCTTGTGTGTGCAGTGTGCCATGCTAAGACTTGGAGCTCATAGATTTCTCTGCACCCAAATGCAGAAAACACAAGTTGTGCCCCTCCCTGAAGCTGATCTTGCACATTGTGAAATGAAGAACATGGGACTCAGATGGCTCAGGGCAGAGAAACCACTGGAATCAGAGCGAGGGATTTGGCTAAAGGTCCTGGCTCTGAAGTTAATGAACTCTGGGCAATGTGACTGAGCTTCTCTTGGCCTCAGTTGAAGGGACTTCACTATCCTCTCCAAGCATTCGTTCTGCACAAGAGGAAATCTGCTTTCTTCTTATAAGAACCTGGATTCTTCAGAAAACCTATATTGAAACCTGGCAGATGTACTTATTAGCTTTAGGAAGCTAAACCATTTGTTCTCCATATCCATGAAATGGGTACCAAACCCCTGCCAATCTCAGTGTCATTACAGAAACTAAAATGATGTATTTCTAAGAGCCCTATAAGCTGAAAGAAACATGACCCAGGTGAAATCTTTATTTTATTCCCTCGAGGAGGAAGGTGAATGAGTAAATTTAAGTGTTAGCTTGTAAGTCTTAGTTAAGATCAAAAGCTCCTAGCTAAAGGAATGAAATTCTAACATAGAATTCCAAGTAGCCCCAAAACTTTCCTGCATTCTTAAGAGTTCTACAAATATTCCTTAATGGGTTTCTTTTTTTCTTAGTTTTTTTTTCTTAATGCTTTTAAAAAAAAAAAGATTTATTTATTTATGCATACAAGAACCGGGGTACAGGCCAGACGCGCAGGAGGGTGAGAGGATTCACCAGAGACAGAGTGGGGAACAGAACAGGCAGACTGACTGAAATACACTGCTGAGGGGAGCAGCAGGAAGACAGGAGATGTCTGCCTCACCATGTGGGTTTCTCCCTGGCCAGGGATCGAACACAAGCTGCAGCGGCTGCGTATTGCTTTACAGTGCGGTGCTTAACCCTTTGCACCACCAGGGAGCCCTTCCTTAATGCTTTTAAACCAGCTATTTAATCAAACCTCAAGGAGACTTTTCTAGAGGAGCTCAAGATTTGCCCAAACTACATAGAATACCTAATTGAGGGAAATCATAAGTAAAGATTTTGTAATCATAAGTAAAGGTTTTGTTAATGAACAAAAAAATCCCATCTTTCACTCTGGAAAACTCTCAAATTGTTTTAGGCCCATCAAAGATGCACAAAGCTAGCTTAATCAACCATGGATCGCTAAAAATTCGCTGTGATGTGATACATCCGAGAAATCCCCATGTGAAGGGGCCCTCTGGAAACACACAGTCCCTCTACAGCCCAATCCTAAAACCATTCAGGTAAAGCTGTCTGCTAGAAAAGCAAGATTCCCTTTCACTTTCAACAATTACAAAGTTGTGTGAGTCCCCGAGAATCATCTGCAACTGAGAGAACAAGAGAAATGCCTTCAAACTCCAGTTTCAATAGGCCTGAGATCCTTCTGGAAACCCAAAGCGACTGCACCATTTGGTATCCCCAGAGAATATGAACAACAGATAAAACTACTCCGCCAAAAGAAGGTCAAAGTAGAGCTGGGGCTAATTTCTTGGTAACATTCACAACTCAGTAATGCCACAACTTTTCCTTCTCTGTAATTTCCATATCCTTAGAACTTGAATTTGTCATTTATAGCCCTGCTTTGAATTCCCATAAGGAATACTGACAACTTTGTATCCAAAACCTTCCAAAAGAGAAAGGATTGCAGTTGAGTTCTTTTGCAGTGGAGTTCTTTTGCCCCCAAATAAGAAAACTATAGACCAGGCTTTTAAGAGGCGCTCATTGTCAAGACCTCCAATCCCCAGTGGACACTGCAGAGACTTGGCCACTCCCACCAAGGTAGCCGCCATTTCAGTCTGCTCAAACAACATGCTCCTATTTTCTACACTATCTCAGTGGCCATTGTAGGCCCACACAGGAAAGCGTGCAGAACCACCAAGTCTGGGAAACAGGAATTCCCAGGCAGTCTTCTCTGGGCAACAGACAGACATAAAAAGACTTCGGGCAGAAGAGAAACATACATAAAAAGTAACACAGTTTCCTGAGAAGCAATAAGCCAAACTTCTAAGCTGCATCACAGACTCAGACCTAATTCTGTCCTATTGGATACATGTTATTATTTATGTTCCAGAAACATTTTTATGTCACTGTCGATCAGCAATTTGATGAAAGAAAAAAACTAACACTTCACAAGTAATGTTGAAAGCCCATGAATTGAAAGAAACTATTATTAGTAAACTAAACAGCAGACTAACTAAAGAAAATTACGGCTGTTAAGGCAAACTGTTCTGAGAATTATCAGGCAGAATACCGAAACATTAACACTGCTTTATATAAGAAATTATTCAAGTATGCATTTGAGTAATTCTGCATTTTAATTTAACCCTTTGAAACATTAATCAAACCATGGCTAATTATAGGAATTAAGGAATTAAAAGATGGAATCTTCTAAAAGATATTATTTAAAAGGCAGTTTATACAATTACTTGTATAGATGTTTGCTTTAAAGAGGGAAACAGTTCTACTATAATGAAAAGGGTCTTAGAAAATTAAATTAACAAGGGGGGACCAGGCTGATATGAAACTAAATTAGCATCAAATGCAAATTACAGGGTACTTAATGGTAGAAACAGGTGCAGAGAAGAGCCCTAAATGAGATAAATGAATAAAACATCCCTCTCCACAAATGTGGAAGCTGACACAAAGTCAATGATATGAATAATTCAGCAGCCTCCACACTGCTGTTGAGGTCAGCCTGCCTTGACCTTTGAAACAGGAAGTAAAATTCAGTTCAAATTTGAGTGACTGGAAATATAACAGTTATTTGTTTTTTATATTAAAAAACCCACAGAATTTTGTTAAAATATAGATACAGGAATCATACAATAGAATCACAGTTTGAACTAAAGAGACACTACATATTCAAAGTAATTGGTAAACCAAAAAAAAAAAAATCGTTAGCTAAAATTTTACCCAAACTATGTTTCAATGTGGAAACCCTAAAAATATTACAAGTAAAAATGTTTATATTGGTGCTTCTGTTACCGATCCAACGCCCTGCGAGAATTTCTAAATGTTTACCCTTTCTTCAAATTATTTTGTTGTGTCAGTGTAAAAATACATTTCTTTCTCTATTTTGATTAATATTGCCAAGTAATCTCCCACATATATTTGTAAGGCAACGTTTGGTTAAACTGATTTTTAACACTCTTTATGAAGCTTTCTCTTTCATCCTTCAAATCCTTATGAAATAAATGTTACATTCCCCAAATTAGTTTCCTCTTATAAAAATGTGACCCAAGCTCTAAAAACCAATCATTCTTATAACCAAGTATCTATCATGGTTTTATGCATCTTTTATGGGTTTCCCCCCTCCTTTACATGCTTTAAAAGTATGTTGTGTAGTCAACTAGTTAAAGTACTGTCCTCATTTCAAATTGAATTTGGTGCTGCTAGAGAGTAACATGGTATGACAACAAACCAATTTCTACAAGCTACAGAGACAGCAAAATATATATGGTATATCACCCTCATCCTTATTTTACAGGCTGGCATGAAAGATGTTTGATAATAGCAGTTATCTCTGTTCTCCAATTGCTTCTATTCATGTGACCCACAACTTGGTTACCCACGTTCCATCTATCTACTTATGCTAGTCAGAGAGAAGATTATGTTGAAAGATGAGCTTAATTTTATTTTCTAGATTTAGAGAGGGTTAAAGCTACACGCACCAGCCATCTATGAGAGAGCACTGGTAAATTAGGTCAACAATATCATTTCCATAGGAAGAAGTTGAAGAAATACTCTCTTTAAACCCAAGTGTTTAGCAAAGGCAAAATTAAAGACGCAGGGTGTGTTGGGGGTTTTTAAATTATTATTATCATATCAGTTCAATCACTCCTTGCTCGACATTTAATAAAGGTGATAGACCAAACACTGCTGATTTGGGGCTTGGTGTAATGACCGACCTGAGAGGAGGTTTGTGTACAGAGTGGCTCCCCATTAAATAGGGCTCTGTGGAACCAGCTGGTTCTCATTTTGAAACAACCGGTTTCTCTATCCCCAAGTGCTAAAGAAAATAATCCCTGCAATCTATGACTACACACTTTCACAGAGGCAGCAATGAGAATTTGATTGTGGAGATAATTAAAGTCATTCCTGGAACTTCCAAGAGAAAAAAAAAGGGGGGGGAGAGGTGGGGTCAAAAGAAAGAATAGTCAATGATAGTGTTTAAAATTAAACTGTGACAAATCACTGGGAGCGGAGCAGAAACCCCATCCTGCACAGAATTCAGGGGGACCAGCCCTGTTTTCTGCTTTAGGCTGTTCCAGAGGAAGGCAGGGGTGCCTCAGAGAGGGCCACAGAACTCCTGCCGCAGCACCCCAACCCCACCTACCCCTCCCAACCCACCCCCATCCCGCTTAGAGATGCCAAAGAATAGAAACACAGGCTGAGAAACTCCTGGTCACAGATGACACATCATAAGAAGTTTTGTTGTTTTTTTTTTTAATTTTTAATCTTAAATAAAATAGCTGAGGAGGAGTCTACATGGATTTTTCAAGTCATTTCAGGCCGACTGGAAATGCTGAAATTGTTGTGACATTAAGAAAAAAACAAAGACGACATCAAAGACCTTTGAAGGGACTTTTCTCAGTGCCAAGGAAGCCTGAGTTTTGGTTGTGTTTCTTTTGTTGTTTTGATGCTACGTTATTCTCCATTAAAGCCAGCACTCAGCTACCCTGACTGACACTCAGCTGAACCCACATTTTCTCGGCACACCTGCAGATTTCATGGGCTTTGGGGGGAAAAAATCTAAAAGATGTGTCATCTGTCCGTCTGCACTATCAGCCAGGAACAGGAAGAAGAGCCGGGCTCAATGAGGATGATTCGGGGGCCTCAATTAACCTGATTAGTTCAGCACATTGCTCTCATGAATGACACCTTATCTTGAAAATAAGGGAGAACTTCCTTCCTCTGGCAGACACAGGAGCCCCCTAAAGCCACAGAGATGCAGCCAATCACAGGCATAGCCTCTGCTTCTCCCTCTTCCCAGCTCCCAGGTCAGAGGGACCGCAGACATGGTGCCTGATTGGATTTTGTGTCCTAAGGACAGGAGGCCAGCTCCCGGCTGCCCAGGTGGCCTTGGAGCAGGCTGGGAAAAGGGATGGCCTGTGGGCAACTTCAAGCCCCTTCTTTCAGAGTCAACCAGGCACATGATGGGATTGGGGTGGGGGACTGCAGGGAGGGGGTGGGGGAGCCAGAGAGAGGAGGGGGAGAGAGAGGGAGGGGAAAGGGGAAAGAGGGGAAGAGGGGGGGGAGAGAGAGAGAGAGAGAGAGAGAGAGAGAGAGAGAGAGAGAGAGAGAGAGAGAGAGAGAGAAGAGAATTCGTTAACCCTTCAATCGCCAGGGTAGTATGTCAATATTACACCTGCCTGAAAGAAAAAATGGTGAATTCTTAAGTCGTCTAACATTATTTAAAAAGAAAGGCACTGCTGAAATATGTTATCCTAACACATTTGATATGATAGAAGCCAGAGTTGCCATCCATTTGGGGGAAAATAAAGCTTTCCCCCAAACTCTCTGAAATCTCCTTCCTTGGGGGGGGGGGGGTGGGTGTGTGTGGGTGTGTGTGTGTGTGTGTGTGTGATGATTGTTATCCGGTCTCAGACATAGTGGTGAACAGAATATGTTCTTGGAAACAAAGCAGGGTTTTTCACTTACATGTCTGCTCTGTGATTTACTTGATCAATTAAACAGTTAGGCAATGAGAGGATTTGCACGGTAATCATGAAGATTAACATTTTTAAGTGTAGCAAATTTAATATTTTATCGACATTGTCTGTTTCTGATCATTCTGTCAGCAGTGGCTTTTCACTTCACTGTGCAGTTGTAACAAGTCTGTCTCTAGGCACAGACATGAAAACACAGATGCAACAAATCCGTCTCTCACTCCCTTGATTTTTTTCTTTGCCTTCACACAAACACCCTAAGCACCTACTACATAGCCAGGAGTCACTGGGCCAAGGTAAACAGGCACCACCTACCCTCAGAAGCTTACAGCCCATCTCCTAAAGAGTTCATCTGCCTCCGGGATACATGAGGGAGTCCCAAGTATTCCATAGCTGGGAAGGGTCTCTTCGTATGGCTCTTATTTTAAAAATAACAGCCACTTTCTTCTGCTGAGTATGATTCATGTGCCAGGCTTGGTGCTCAGTGCCTGGTATATTATCTGCTCTTCCCACGGAGCCTGGTAACAAGAAGCCCTCTTATGCCTGCCTAACAGACGAAGAAACCAGGCTGGGTGAGGTTACACAATCTACCCACAGTCCTGCAGTGAACACCAGCACTGCTGGGATTCCATCCCCAGTGGTCCGACTCCAGGGCCTGAGGCCTTACCAAAGTGTAGACAGCCTCAGAGGAGAGCAAGAGTGCCATGGAGTTGCCTCAGTTGAATACCACTGAGTGTGAACTAAAAGGCAACTTCAAATATCAACATGAAAACAACTAATTGGAATGCACCCCTAAGTTTATTCATCACTATTTATAATAATCAAGTAATGGAAGCAACCTACCTGCCCAAATCAGGTGAATGAATAAAGAAAACATGGTCTATGGGCGCAATGGAATACTACTCAGATATTTAAAAAAAAAAAAAAAAAAAGACAAACTCTTGCCATTTGCAACTTGGATGGAACTGTAGAGGATTTTGTTATGCGAAATAGGTCAGAAAGGAGAAAGACAAATACTGCATGATTTCACTCATATGAGGACTATAAGGAAAACAAAGCAACATACAAAACGAAGCCTAAACAAACCCTAGAGATCGGACTGCAGAGCTGAGGCTGGCTGAGATGGAGGGTGGGGCCAGTGAGAAAGGGAGGAGGGAGCTCAGTAGACTATGGAGGATTATGGAGCTTTAGGGGCAAGCATGTGTGGGTAACTTACATCTGGAAAGGTATAAGCCCGTACCCCTAAGTCATATACAGTGCTATAAAGCAATGTCACCTCAATTTAAAAATACAATTTTTAAAAAATAAAAGGCAATTTCAACCCAGGACTAGTTCCCTCTACATCACGATCCCTATCTATAGGAGCATTCTTTAGTTTTGTTTTGTTTTTTTAAGACATCAATATATTCTTTGTTTACACATACTATTCCAGTTGACTCTGTTTTCAGTCAACTCTAAGGCATGGAAAGCTCTGTGAGGGCAGGAACTATATCTGTCTTATTATTGTAGACCCAGTGCTGAAAACACATTGCTGGGGCTCAATAAATGTTTATAGAAAGAAAAAAATGAGGGAATCCACATTCAATGGACTTAGCGCTCACGATAAACTTCCATAAGGTAATTCTGCCTATAGGAAAGTTCCACATAATCATCACATTAAGAATAAGAATCCAGGGCCTCCCTGGTGGTGCAAGGGGTTAAGCACCGCACTATGAAGAAATCCACAGCCTCTGTGGCAAGTTCAATTCCTGGCTGGCCAGGGAGCAACCCACATGGCACAGCAGACCTCTCCTGACTTGCCCACTGCTCCCCTCAGCAGTGTACTTAAAAAAAAAAAAAAAAAAAAAAAAAACACTAACAATCCATGTGAAATTGATTTTTCAAATTTCAAGCACTACCCATGTCCAGCACCTGACATGTGCCAAGCCTTGTGCTGAGTATCTTAACCCCACAAGTCTTCAAAGCAGAAATGATTTCTCCTATTTCCAAGATGGGAAACTGAACCTCTAAAATCTAAGTACTAGTTAGTAGCAGCAGGGAGATTTCACCCCTCAGCCAAAAGACTCCAAAATCTGTGCGTCTTCCATCAGGCTTTCCCTTCTCCCAGATTTCCCTTTGGATAAGTGCCTGTTTCTTTTTAATGAAACATACAATTAATTATCAAGTTAAACAAGACCACAAAGAATGCAAACCTTCCCCCCAAAAGGGTAGAACAATTTTTACATCATATGATCATTATTTCTTCATCCAAAAGTTAAATTCAACATCTATTAGATAACTGTTCAGGTAAACAGATCTCTAATAACACATGGGAAGGATGAATATTGCAGAGAGCAGGAAAATAAAGGAGACTGTATGAACGAAATTTTTTTTTTTACTGAGCCATAAAAGGGCCGGGTGGGAGGGATAGAATCAGATATTGCTAAGAGCAAGGGTTTCTAATCATTAGCTTTGTCACTATTAAAGCAGGTAGTAGTTCCTCAGGCAGTGTTCCTCAGTTTACAGGACTATAAAATGGAGTTAATCTGCGTGAAGAGAATTCTTTGAAACACTACAGATCTCTAAAACTTCCCAAGTCTCATTCAGATATAAGCTACCTAAAGTCACACTTAGCTAGGAGGTTCTATTTTGTTTTAAGGTGCTCAGGGGTCAGGATGCAGATAGAACACATGGATGTCCAGAAAAGGACACTGTCAGTCCTATAGCCACAGAAAGTTCCAGTTTTTCTACAGTTGATATGAGATGCATGTAATATATCTGAGATTAGGATCTAGCTTTAGGAAGGTACCAAGAGTTTGTAGAGAAGCATGGGATTTTGACATTGTATTAGAGTCAAACATCACCAGAAATTCTTAACTGTCTTTTCTAAAGAACTTTCTAATAAAATTTTTAAAAGTCTTCTCATTTTTCATCTTTGTTTTTGTCTATGTACTGAGCACGTGTGCAATGGGTGTGTGAATGCATGTGTGAGAGTAATCAAACCTGAAACAGGTACAGGGGACTTTGAACTAACTTTCCATTTGTCAGGGGATTTTAACCAACAGGGTATCCAAGACTATTAAAAATGATAAGTTTAGATGTTACTAACAGATCAGAATGCTAATGAGTGGCAAGCATATTAAAAATAGGAGAATCCCACTAGTTTATATACTGAACAATAACAAATAAATTGCAAGTATTGTGATAATGATTAAATTGCAATTGTCTGATCCTCAGGCAGAGAGGAAAAAAGCACTAAGTCAAATCCTGGTTGCTTTGGGAAAGGTGAAGAGGGCACCAGCTCTGAGCACTAGGAATCAATCCAGCTACACAACCCCCTCCTCAGTGCAAACCCCAAACCCCAGGTGGGGGTGCTTCCCTAAGGCACTGGCTGGGCAAGAGCCAGGCCATATAAGAAAGCAGCAGCTAATATCCTAACATTTTACGTTAATCATTTCCAATCCCTTGATTAAAAAAAAATAAAGAAAACATTATTTCAAGCTTGAAATGACATACCGTGGGCCTTCTGAGCCCCCTACCCACGTCCCCACACACAGAGTCCTAATATTTGGTCAACTGAGCAGTCAAGGAGGGAAAAAAATGTTCTCGGGGCATTCTGGAGAGTGAGTAAAGGAGCCCTTTTTAAAAACCACCACAATCTTAACATGAACCAAAATTGGAGTATCTTGCCGATACCATACGTAGAATGACCTCATCTAGAACAAAAACACACGCGTGTGACATGCTCCTCACTTTCTCTTTTTTCCCTGCCCTGGCACTGCAAGTGTTAAAGAAAACAATAAAAGAACAAGTAAGTGTACAGGGCAGGATTTACTGGCATTTACTTTTAATCTACGGCCCTTCACTCTGTAGCTTATCGGACCTCTGTCAGTCCTTTTTGCTCCTTTATATTTCATGAGGAGCCCCCCATGTGGCTACTGAGAGACAGAACCCAAGTGTCTATAAGCTTTTTGTCAGGTAAAAAGAGAAGAAAAAGGAAAGGAACAAGAGGAGAAGCAAAGCTAAGAGGCATCTATTAGATGTCACTGGGCTTTTGTATTCATGTCAATGATTCAGGATTAGAGTATTTGAAATAATCTTATTGAGAGGAATCAAAAGGCCCACCAAGTGAGAGGCGGCGCGGGACCATATGGCAGAGGCACGGACAATATCTTATTAAAGATGTGTTGGCTAACACTATTACTTTATATTATATTACGAAACTATTGTGCCTCTGACAGTTAGCAGGATGGTATAGTTACCAAGGGCCATTTTGGAGGTTATTGTGTGGGATCAAGCCACATAATTTGCTGCCTTGTCTAGTTAAGTCTTTACAAGGAGGGTTTGGAAGCAAGTTTGGGACTGGAAGCAAGTGCTTCACCTTCAAAAACAAAAAGCCACAAAGCACACTGGAAACCACTCTGGTCCCGCTGAAAATGGTGTACGCAGCCATTAATAATACAACAATGGCATTTCCTTCCCCAAAATCACTAAGTTTGCATCATTTACCATAGGTGACCCTCACCCCCTTGCATGGAAAATATGCAGGTTGTTTTTTTTTTTTTAACTGGACTCCCCTTCCCATGAATACACTCGTGTGTGCACACGCACACATACACACACACACTCAGCTTCACACTTTAGTGGGACTAAGGCAATTAAACTTCTATTACAATAAGTACTGTAACATTCAAACCTTCATTTGCGTCTGGACAAAGACCTGTAACTGGAGAAAGATCTTGCAAGGGAGATTTATCTTCATCTACCCACACCTCTACAGACAGCAAGCCACCGAAGACAAACCTGTACTGTTCACCATATTTCTTTGATTGTAACTGGAGCATTTAGGTCACTTTTATATTATGCTGGACAGTCTAGAGTTACACGGCTTGCAAAGGGAGGAGTAGGGCGGGGGTGGGGAGAAGAGTGGTCTAATTCAGATAATGCCTGTGCAAATTAAAATCACCCAAATATCTTTCTATGCAAGAACCTCTAAGTGGAGTTTTTTTTTTTAATATGGTCAATTTTTATTAGAGTTTGGTCATATGCTGGCAAGAGAGAAAAGAGGGGAATTTATCAATAGAGTGTGGCACCTGGGAAAGGTTATTGGGGGGGGGGGCATTCTAAGCAACTTCTTTTAGAAAAGTAAAAGCCTGTTGAATACAGTGATCTATTCTCATCACAAACTGACTGCAAATTGCTGGGCAACACACAGGAGACTCTGTCCTGCTTTTCTGTACTTTTCCAGAACTGTTATAAAGGCAAAGTTGTGGTGACACGGGATCAGAACCCACACCGTGCACTGACAAGGGCCAGTTACACATCCACACCGCTGATGCTCTGAAGCTCCGTTAAATACATTTCTTGGAAGTTGCTGCCATTATTTCCTTTACAGGAAAACCACTGTTGTTCATTATACAGCGTCTGCAGCACTATTACACCATGTAAAAGTACTTTGCATTATGATATACTGTCAGCATATTGGAAATGCATTTTAATGTATCCTGGTTGTGTATTTGGGAATAGCTGATAGCACGTGGAATACAGGCTGCTATTAGCTTATTGTGCTCCTTATTTTCTTATCACAGTAGCAAAGTGGTACAGGGTACATCTCATATTCAACATGGGATTATCTGATATGTGATAAAATTTAGAATGATACTCTCTCACATAAGTCTCATTGCTAATAATCACATATGAATTCCCACTGAGAAAACAAATGTTTAAATACACAAGGGTTAATAAACAACCGTAAATTCAAGCTCTGGTGTCAATGCTGGCTTTTCACTTTGGGAAAAATGCAAACTTCTCCAGCCAACCTGGAGAACAGCAATTATCCTGCCTGGGGCAATTTTAAAAAGGTGAATTCCTCCTCCTTTTATTTTAACCCAGCATTCAAGGTTAGGAAATCAGTTGGGATAAAGGCTTCTGAGAGCCCAGAGAAATGCATCTTTGGTTCTTCAGGCCCCAGACAGCCGTTTGTGTTAGGTACAGAATGATTATGCTTAGTGTTTGGTCAGTCTAAAAACTGGACAAAGATCAAAATCATAGAAGCTCAAAGGTCAATGAAATGAAGCCATGAAGCTCTGACTCAACCTCATTTGCAACTGTAGTAAATGCATTTTTATGCTCATGCTAGTTGAGGACTTTATTTTTACAAAAGATAAAAAAGAAAAAATAATAAATTTGGAGATTGACATCTGATAATAAAAGACAGGGGGAGGTCATTTATTGCCTAGTGCCAGCTGCATTCACAGGTTTAGGCCTGGGAATATATATATATATATATATATATATATATATATATATATGGTAAAAAATAAAAATAAAAAGGCAGAATTATATTCTGATTCTCAAGTTTTGTTATTGTTTTTCTAGTAGTACATGAACATTTGTGTGATAGAAACACATTGTGGTCACTTGAACCAAGAAGTTAGCTTGAGGATAAGACAGCAGCAAACTTTTCTGAGAAGTCCTATTATGGCAATTATACGTCTCAGATGAAGGCTGGATCTTAAAACTGTTTCCCTTAGTACCTGACCAAGTTAAGATTTTCAGTTCATGTGATGCACATCATGTCAAATCAACAGGTAAAACAAGCTTCCTGACACACTCACTGCTGAACATTCTATTTCAGACAATACTCATAAGACAAACCCAATTAATGTTACCTAAATGAAAGTATCCGATGTGGAAGATCTTCAGAAAATTCTGGAGAAAACAGGGGGGGTTGCTGTTGCTATTGTTTCTTTTTAGGAGACTTTGACTAAGTATTTGTGAAGAGCAGTAATTTCCTACAGACTAGGTTTTACATGTTACAAAGTTTCCATGTTTTTCTTCTTTTAAGGACTCATTTCATTTGCATGAGGCTTACCTCTCAAACACAGGGATCTTACTAAAACAAACAAACAAACAAAAAATCAAATCTGCCAAAGTCACAACAAGCAAACCCACTACCTTAGCAGTAGATTTGTTGACATCTATCCAGGTTTTTTAATATTGGCTGTGAGGAAGGCACCACTTGCAAGTGACCTCCAGCAACACTGTATCTCAAAAGGACCACTTAAGGGCCTCCCCCGTGGAGCAGCAGTTAAGCTCTGGGTTGCAAAGCTGCCCGCAGCCTCTGCAGCACCTCAGCAGTGTATTTCATCAGTCTGCCTGTTCTGTTCCCTGCTGTGGCTCTGGTGAATTCTCTCACCCGCCAGCGTTTCTGACTGTATCCAGTGCTTGTATAAATAAATGAATAAATCTTAAAAAAAAAAAAAAAAAGGACTACTTAACTACTCAGGATCCACAGAACAAGACAATGAAGAACTGGGTTCTTACTTTCTCCCTTTTGGTCTATTTCATCAGGCTCACCAACTCAAAATTGAAAAACAAAACAAATATTGAGCCATCCCCCTAACCTTCCCTACTGGAGGGAAATGACAAATCTGGCTGGACACTTAGGACTCTATGGGAAAGGAACCCTATAGCAGGGTTTAAAGAAAGAAATGCTTTCGTAGACCATCTGTATTCATCCATGTCATTGCTCAAAGATGGTTCTATTAGACACAGATAAGAAAATAGTTTTGTGAAGCCAGTGGAGAAAGGATGGTAATCCTCACCAACTAACTAAATATGGGGTCACCACCTGTCACCTTCCTGTATTCAGTTCCAGCATTTGTAAAGAATTTCCCACAGAAAATAAAATGGAAGCTTTTTTAGATTGAGAAAAAACTGGGTTGCCAAGTCAGACTACCCTATGTGACTTTTGTCATTATCATCTCTTCTGATTCTTACAAAGTAAACCTAATTAAGAACCTCCCTCATTAGTCTTCCAGAAAAATTAGCACAGCTTATGCTAATTACTCCTGCAAAATTTAATAAACTCGTTGAAATGGGAATAGTCTAATGAGGTTTTATTTATTGAACTAAGATAACTCCAAGGAAAAAGGTTAGGACACAAGGCTATCCAATGTGGTAATAAAACTACAATTTATTCAATTTCTAAACATGAATTTTATTGCAAACCTTTTAAATTCAAATACGAGTTACAGTGTGAATATGTTAAATCAATCTCCACCTTAATTCAATAACTCCAAGTCATTTTTGGCTTTTTACTTTAACAATAATTACTACACATAGTCCTTTACCTTGACAATAATGAAATTTGCTATTATTAGTTTCTGGTCGTCAGTTATTAAGCATAACACATTTAAGTTTTGCTGTGTCTACACAGTCCAAATATCTGAATCACTAGGCATAGCCTGGGTTTTATAATTTTTAATCAAGCTATTTGGCATCAGGCAGAAATATAACCTGGCAGTCTACTCCAAATGTACACTTCCTCCACTGACAGGAATTTTCCTCTCAACTTTTTTGAAGTCACTTGGTTAATTGTCCCCATTGTGAAAAAGTGTTTGTGTTTCCCCCCACTTTGCCCTCTATTATAAAAGAATGAAGCAGAAATCAATTACCTAAATCACAGTAGGCAATAGCTGGCATTGTTAATTCCACTTTTTTGGATCGACTATGCCAAGATGATGTCCCCAAACCATGGGCAGCAAGTGAGACAGCCAAAATTTAACACAGAAAAAGCTTACCCTGCACCACTGCCGTATGACCAGAAAGCCTCTTCTATCTATCCTATAAATAGTTTTCCTGAATAACCACTGCTGAAAGTCTTTTGACTGATAAAAATAGCAGTGTTCTTCCAAAATCTGAAGGACAAGCAAAGAGAGGTAAAAAGTATAGGTGTCAAAACTGTGCTAACCCCTAAGGCACACAGCCTGCAACCTCAGTTCTGTCACTGCGAATTGTGTGCATTTTGTAAGAAGTCACTATTGCTACTGAATGAGGACCCATAACCTATTTTTTACAAAATATGCAGGGATTCACATCCATAAATCTGAAGGCAAATCAAACCCTAAGCACGTAACACAGATATTATGCAATCGGTAATACAGAATCAAATTGGAAACTATGAAATTCAAACACGGTTGCCGTCATTTTTTTTCCTTTGCAGTAATTTTATGGAATTGAAAAATCTTTTCTATTTTGCCCTTCCTTGTGTAAGTTCTTTTCTTGCTGTTATTCTCTTCTCTCGCTGTTAAAAATGGAAGTTTCACATATCAGCATAGACAGGACTGCAGCTTTTAAAACCTTTGGCAGACTGAAGGACAAATAAATTCTGAAAACTCAGATGCAAATAAAAATAGCTAAATGGGGTTTTGCATATCAGCTGCTATCACTGCTTGAAAAGATAGTTCATGGGAGACAGTGGCTACGGCCAGCAAATAAACATACGTTGGGAATTGTACAGAAACACTGGGTTTCTGCCGTTTTTAAGTACCTCTCTCCTGGCAGCCCAGAGTGGCTCCACGCTGCTTTCTACTTTGTAAAACCCAAAAGAGAAGAAATGAAAAGGATAAATGTCATGAGTAATATCTCTAAAGCCACCAACAGTATAAAGTGCGTACTTATTTTGCCTAAATTGTTTGAACTACCCCAGCCAAGCAAAGGTTTTAAGTGCCCTACTGGGACAGATGCAAGGCGGCAACAATAGAAGCCACGCTAATGCAATCCAGGTAACACAATCCTGTTTCAAAAACACGGGCCGGGCTCATTACAGCGCTGCTGAGTCAAGTTTCTTATGCCATTGCAACCCACAGAACAGGTCAAAATCAAATGTTATTCAAACCACAGTCATATCAACCTCCTCTATCGGAGTCAAGGCTTAAAACCAAATGAAGAACTTAAAAGCTTAACCCATTCACAAGCAAAAAAGTGTTTTCTTTGCGGGTGGCAAGGTAAGATTCTGTCATCATCTGAACCAAATGGAAGGGGGTGGTGGAACAAAATGCTTTGAGTTTGAAAGTTTGGGGGAATAGTCAGGCTGGTCCTTCGTTTAGGGTGATTTCTATTTAATAGAAGAATAAGAAAAATCTTGCTTAAAAAAGCAAATGATATTTTGAGGAGGTATATTTAAATGAAAAAAACTACAACCAGGTTTCATAGATTTTTGGCCTTATTTCATTTGATGGTTTTTCTTCTGTTGTAGAAAAGAAGCTGCTATAAACATGACACATAAAAAGTCCTAACAGCAATTCTAGGGTAACCTCATTTTGAAAATGATGAAATATTTCATATTTACAAAAAGAGCAAATAAATGTGTTTACCTACTTCCCAGTAGAGGTTAATATTAAAAAATGTTAATATTAAAAAAAAGAAAAAGAGATGTTAATATTAAAAAAAAGAAAAAGAAAAAAAAAGAAATTACATGAATGGTACGTCTGCTCTCTCAGATATCAGGCTACTCTAACTCCAAAGGCGATACCACCTTGCTACAAGTACAGCCTTGCGTGTGTTCACGTGGAATCACGCACATTAAAGCTCGTTTATCAGGCAAAAGTATGTGTTTTGTGTAAGAAAGGGTGAGAGATAATTACTAAAATAGCTTATGGAAATGTAAGCTTGATAAAACTACTGGCAATCACAAGAGGGATAAACCCTGAAGTATCCCAGAAGTCAAAATCAACAATGTCTTTACATAACTTAGGATGAAGCAAACACTTTTTCAGTTAATAGAAAAATGATAAAGCAAGCACCCCAAAAGATAAGGCATTGAAGAGGCAGATAACTGGGTTGGGGTGTCAAAATCAGTATTAGCAGGCTCACAAGGGGACATTCCTTCTGTTGTCAAATTCCCGATGAGGGACCAGTCAGTGTTATTTGGAGGCTCCTTCCCAGCCAGCTCTTTGCCTAGCTGATAACTGACATCATCTATAAACCTTCCAGGCCATTTAACTCTCAACGAGTAATGCTACGTAACAAATGGTTTATCATACATGTTTCCATACAATGAATTTCAATAATTAAAGTGTAAAATGAATATTTGGAATGCGACTTTACATAATACGTGCACACACTGACTCGCAATTGCACCCAACAACTGAAACAGATTTATTGTTCTACAGTGATTTACTTGTTCATGTCAGATTAGTAATATGGATCTGTTTAAAAACACAATAATTAAGACAAGCAGGATAAATTAATCAACTTACAATACAGTTGGAGCTACCATCAAACCCGGGAAATAACAGCAGAAAATCTTGGTTCACAGATCTCTTTAAAACTGCTTTTATGCATAAATAAAACCTTAAAATGTAGATGGATTACGTCCAACAGGACTACTGTAGCTAAAAGTGATAATGATTCAAACATTTTTCAAATAAAAGTTAAATATTTATAAGCACCCAACCACATTTCATAAATCACACACTATTATTATTTTATTTCTGAAGCTTCCTGGCACAGCGTGAGGATTGAGCCACGGAAAGTCAGGAAAGAAAAAAAAAAATATTCCTTTAGGAACATGAATCAGACACAAAACCAGAGCAATCCAAGAAAACAGGGCTCCAAAGAACATTCCATACAGCTCTCCCAGGAGTCGCTCCAGCTCCGAACAGCCTGCATCGTGACCCACAGGCAAATTCCAGCCACAAGCATGGCAAACTCACGCCCAGGAGCAACACCGGGCAGGTGTTTCATTATAATGAGGAATAAGAATCCAGTGAAAGTCGAGTGATCCCTACCTGTCAATTATCACTGGATCTGAGGGAGTCTCATTTCGGTTGCCACAGCTTTTCTTGTCACAACAGCGGCTATGGAGCAAAAGCGAAAGGATTTAGTACAACCATTACAACGTAAAATCATCATTTAGGCAGACAGAAGGTTCGAATTGCTGGATTGCAAATGCTAGAATTACCACAAAGCCATACCTGGCCATCAACGGATCCCTGGCATAGAAAATTCTATCTGGGTTACCTATGGGTTAATGGCCAGGCTTAACCTCTCCCTGCACAAAGGAGGGAGGGAGAGGGGTCTTCCTGAGCCATGCTGACAGAGAGGGGGTCTCCCCAACACTGCCCGAGGTGTGGGAAGAGTTCCCTGTGAGGTGCATTATTATTGCAGCTACCCAATGAGAATGTTCCGGGTTGTGGGTGGCTCAGTCTTCTTCCCTCAAGATCATACTAATTGTGTGGAATGCGTCAATAATGAGGTATGAGCGATTTCTCCCCCTCCAGTCATTTGGTATTCAATGGCTTCCTTTTCTTCTCTCTTCTCTTTTCTGGGAGACCATACCTTAGGTGCCTTTCCAAAATCCTCAAGCTGTAACTGTGTGTTTCTTCATGAGAATTAAAGTACAATTAATTATTAAAGATAATTAGGTCAAAGTGGCATGCTAAAAAAAAAGTGGGGAACCCCACGTCCTCTGGCTTTTATGTTCTGTGCTGGCCACCACTTCAATTTTCTGGAAGGAGATGGACAGTTGATCCGGCACAGCAGAGTCTGACAGGGGATGCTCTTTATCAGGGCAGGTAATAAGCAATGCTGGCACCCACTATGCAGGACCCCAGCCTAGCTGTGACCTTATGGCTGTCACTGTTTTTTAAACTGCGGTACTTCTAAAAGGTGAAAACTTCATGGTTTTGAAAATGACCTATGTCCATGAACAACTCTCCATTAGAGATGTGCTTGCAAGTGAAAACTGTGTCCACTGGTCAGTTCTCAGCCAGGGACACACTAGAAAAATACCTGATGGGTCAAGAAGATGGGGAAGTTTTAGGTTTATGTATTTGTATATGTACATAAATATATTTAAGATGCAAAAATATATTTTACCCACATGCAGACATGTGCACACACATGCTCAACTTAGTGAACCATAGAGCCTAAATCAGAGCTTCCAGAGAGACCCAAACACTGAACTTCATTTCCAGGACCCAGAATATGCTTCTCCATGGGGAGACTTTCACTAGAGTTGGGAAGCCCCTTTCCTTATAACCATAGCTCTAAGACAATCGGCTTCCAAAGTTGCTGCTCATTCTGTTACTCTCAGGTAGAAAAGTCAGATCTCCTTGGTGAAAGGCCCAACTAAAAGCTGTTCCACCCACCTCGCAGAGAAACCAACTCCTCTAGACCTGAGTTATGCTATAGCAGGGCTCCGGGGACAGAAGGCCCGGAGTATCCCAATACCTGAGGCACAGATGAAGGAACAAAGAAATGAGAAGTACTGGGAAGGGGAATTCATGCTCCCCAAAAAATCATCATAAACTAAGCTCTGTCATTCCTCAACTCCCATCCCCCACATCTGTATTTTAAGGTCTCACCAAGGAGCACAGTGGTTAGAGTATGGTTCTGGAATCAACTCCAGCCAGGTACTCCGCCTCCTTGTCTTAAGTGTCCTTACACGTAAAATGGAGTAACTGCAGTCAAGGGCTCCCTGCTTTTCAGAAGTTCATTTTGTGCTATTTCACTGCTATGAAAGACCTACATCAGTACCTGTTTTCACAAATGGAAAAAAGATCAAAGAGGATTTTCACTTTTACAACACTAGTCCCAGAAAAGCAAAAACAATGCTCAGGGTTGGTTTTGAAGCAGCCACGCTAGGGGCACGCCAGGCAGGAAAGTGACTCCCACCTGCTCCTTCCCCAGGAACTACTTTATGCAGGCTGTGTATTCTCAAAGCGTTCCTGCTTTTACTAGATCTATGATTGTAGGCTTTATGTTATCTGGTATAATTTGGTAGGGCATTTTTTGAAACATTTGGAAAAACGTTTCCATATAAAACAACCTGAATGCCCACTGACGGACGGCTGGATAAAGAAAAGGTGGCAAAGACACAAGAGAAAACTACCCAGTTGTTTGAAAAAAAAAAAAAAAGAAAAATCTTTCCACTTGCAACAACATGGATGGGACTAGAGGAACTTATACTAAATAATTCAGAAAGAAAAATACAAATACTGTACAATTTCTCTCATATGTGGAATATAAAGGAACGAAACAAATGAACACACACATACACACACACAAAAAAAAAAAACCCAATAGGAAACAAACCCTAGGTTCTGACAACAGGATAGTGGTTATCGGGGGAAGGGTTAAAACAGTGGGTAAAATGGGTGCAGGGGATACTGTACGGTGGTGGATGAAAACTGCACTGGTGGGTGCCGAGTGGCACGGGCGCCCGAGGTCTGTAGCTGTACTCCTGAAACTTCTAGTGCCATAAACTAACATCACACACAAAAAAGTTTCCACTCTCATTCACTGTTGGCGAGAACATAAACTGGGGCAGATGCTATGAAAAAAGGTAGGGAGATTCCTTAAAAATCTAAAAATGTAAGTACCATATGACCCAGCAATACGTCTCTTAGACATCTATCCAAAAATATGAAAATGTTAAAAGGATTTATGTAGCGCTATGTTTGCAGCAGCATTATTCACACAATAGCCAAGATATGGAAACCACCTAAATACTCATTCATGGACAACCGGATACAGAGCTGTGATGGCATTATGCTCAATGGTATATTACTCAGCTATTAAAAAAGATGAAATTGTGCCTTTTGTGACAACATGGATGGAACTTGAGGTGAACATGCTTAGTGAAATAAGTCAGAAAGTGAGTAATTACTGGATGGTTTCTCTATTAGGAATATAAATAACCAAAGCAAATGAACTAACAAATCACAGTAAAAGCAGCCTTAAACTCAATGAAAACATAGTGGTCACCAGTGCAGAAGGGAAGGAGTCTGAAAGGACAGGGGAGGGGGCTTCCTCCTTATTTTAGGAAGAGGTGGGGTGGTGAGGTGAGGCTTAACAGCCTGTAGAAGTAAAGATGCACCCCCTGAAATGTGTGTAGTTTGGTAAATCAATAAAATGTTATTAAATTTAAATTTTTTGAATAAAAATAATTTTAAAGTTTCCCATATAAATGAATGGTAAATGCTTGTCCATTTTAGACCATTTTGACTTACTAATGGCCTCACAGGAATGCTCTGGGATAGTGGGAGAAACTTGCACCCAGCCCTAAGAACAGGGCACAGTTAATGCAGTAAGGGTAGGAAGCCCACTCCATAGCTGGTCCTACTAAGTGTGCCACGAAAGGCAGCCTGGTCCTCACTCCCTGCTCCTTCCTCCTCCAAGTCTGAGCAAAGCTGACCTGTGCTGGAGAGACAACTGCTCTCCAGAAGAATCCCTCATGACAGAACCCACATCCCCTTCACCCAGGAAGAAAACTAATGGGTGGGAATGCCTTGTTCTCCTTGCTCTTTTCCTTTCTTTTTCTAAACAGCAAGTGGGCAATGCATTCCCCTTGGGAGTCACACCCTTACTTCAGTCCTGCCCAGACCACACGCCCCTGGGATTCTTCCAATTTGCCTGAGGATCAACATGGCCTAGAATCTCCTTCTCCAGCCTATCCTATTCCTCCCTCCACATGGGCACCACCCCCCACCATTCGGTTGCCTAAACACTTCACTCCCTTCACCAGCCATCTTTTCAAAATGTCAATGGGACTGAGACTTTTCACTGCCCAAGACATTCCACGGGTTTCCCACAGCCCTGGATGCCAGACCATCCGGGCCACTCCAGCTTGCCAAACTCAAGCCTCATTGGCCAGTTTCAATCTTTCTCAAGTACTGCGCTCAGGATGACCCCAGGCCAGCGCCCAGGGCCTGCCTGGGCTGCCGCTCCTCCCACTCTATCTCAGCGAGCCAGTCTCAACTTCCCCTTCAGACCTCAGCCACCACCAGATTTCCTTAGAGAGTGTGGCTTGACCCTGGTTTTTCCTTTCAGGGCTTCAACACAATGCAATTTATATTGCTACACATAATTTTTAATTTTATATAAAAAGTTTATTGCTAATTCATAAAGATATAATGCATAAATTATACTTATATAAATGTATGTTTGTATAAATTACATGTTTATTTAAATTTATGTGAATTATAAATATCCAAATTTTATTTATAAAATTTAATTCTAATGTAAATATTCATTTACAAAAGTGCTGTGTAAATATTTGTGTGTTTTTCGGACTATCTCTTCCCAAGTCCCACCCTGCTAACCCAGATACTTCATAAGGAAAGAAACTATAGCCTAAGGCATGGGAGAGAATAAAGAAGCTCAAATATTGAATGAATGAGTGACTGACTGACTCACCTCAGGCATGAATGTAATATATTGGGGACGGGGGATACAATCCAAGCAAATAGGAAGGTAACAGCTAAAGGCTGCCAGGCTGACCCTCTAGGTGGGCACTGCTAATGAGGGAAGGCTTGCTCCCAACCCACCTTCTAACCCAAACAGGTGCCACACTAAGCCTGAGATTTAGCCTTTGACTTAAGCACTGCCCTCATCCCCCTTGAATAAAAATGTCCTAGGGGACCAGCCAGATGAGCTACAGCAAAGCACAAATGAGAACCACCTCTCTCTGCCTTGGCCTAAAGGACCCAGAGCTGCAGACAGACATGAAGAATGGACATGTGGGACAGACCTCTCCTGTCTCGCCGCTGTTCCCCTCAGCATGTATCTCAGTAGATCCGCCTGTTCTTCTCTCTACTCTGTCTCTGGTGAATCCTCTTAATGCCCCTCCCCACCTCTGGCCTGGACCCCAGTTCTTGTATAAATAAATAAATCTTTTAAAAATTAAAAAAAAAAGAATGGGCATGTGAAAAGAAGAATGGACATGTGAAAAGAAGGGCAGAGCAGGCGTAGAATGGGGACTGATAGAAAGAAGAGAAAGCAGAGGGAAGGGGCTGGAGGTCACTGAGCATGTATGAAGGAAATTTTTTGCCAAATATGCAAAGCCACCCAGCAGGTTTCCTGAGTCATGTGACCAAGCCACACAGTCAGCATTACCTAAACAGGCTACTTGGACCCTGTGCTGTAGCTACAAGACAGTGTCTCCAATATGAGCCCACTGAAAATATATTTATACACATAAATACACATACATATACACATATCTACAGTGTGTATACAAACATGGAATTCTCACAGCATTGGAAAGAACGAAGGTAAGTTTTCACGTACAATACTAGGAAGAAGTCTACATTACATCGTGAATTGAGAAAACCAAGATGCAGGAAATTTATGGGATGATCCTATTTCTGGAAGAAAAATAAAATCATGAAGGAGGCGGCCAGGGGAAGAGGGAAACTGCCCCAAGCTGGTTTACTCATCCAAATCTCTATATAAAGGCCTCCCTAACTACCCCAGCACTCTCTAGCCCCTAACCCTGTTCACTCTTCTTCCTAACACGCCCCACATCATCTTCTATATGTTTTCTTTACTTTCTGTCTCTCTCATTAGAACTGCATCAAGAAGATGTGGTACATATACACCATGGAATATTACTCAGCATTCAAAAAAGATAAACACATGCAATTTGCAGCAACATGGATGGTGCTGGAAGGGATCATGCTCAGCGAAATAAGCCAGAAAGAAAAAGAAAAATACCGGATGGTCTAACTCATAGCAGGAATCTAGAAAACCTAAATAAGGGACCAGGGAAAAGAATATAAGAAAGAAAAAAATCAAAATCAACAAACAACTATGAACCAGAGACACACTTGGGGGGGGGGGGCAGGCGGAGAAAGGAGGGATTGGGGTCAAAATCAGGGGGGTTGCAATTGTATGGGGAATATAAAAATTAAAAAAATTTAAAAAAAAAAATACAAGGCCCCTGAGGACAGGGTCTCAGATGGTTTTGCTCAGCCCTATATCCCTAGCAACTGGAACAGACCCAGCACACAGTAGGCCCTCAGAAAATATTTTCTGAATGAACAGACAAAAACTTCAAAGAAGCAACTCTCAGGAGTGGAATAAGAAGTGGGGAATGAGCCCCAACAACCAGTGCTAGAGAAGATGTGGAGAAATCGGAACCTTTTACTCTGTTGGCAGGAATGTAAACTGGTGCAGCCATTTTGAAAAGCAAACTGGATTTACCTTAAAACACTAAAAATGGAAATACCATATGCCCCAGCAATCCCACTCCTGGACCTCTATCCAAAGAATGTGAAAACAGCAACTCAAAAAACCTACAGGCTCCACAGTGTTTATAGCAGCATGATTTACAACAGCAAGGACTTGAAAACAACCTAAGTGCCTACTGATAGAGGACTGCATGAAGATGTGGTCTGTCCACAAACAGAATATTAATGTGCTACAAGGAAAGACAGAAATGTTACCATTTACAGAAAACTGGAAAGAGTATGAAAAAATCATGTGCAGTAAAGCAAGTCAACGACAATATTGGACATCTTCATGTACATGAGTAAAACAAGGGATCCTGGCAGATAAATGGACAAAGCAAAATAATCACAAACTAGTGGACTTTCATAAACAAAGTGAGATTTCTGTGGGGATGAGGGGCAGGAGAAAGGGCATGGGGGGAAACAAAGAAGTGGGGGAGTTTGTGGGGGTGTTTTCCCTATCTCTGCATCTTTTGTTCTATGTTGCACTATCACTTTCATGTTAAAACATTAAAAAGTCACCCCAGTGGGGGTAGGAAGGTCTCCCTTCATACTGAGCTGATCTCTATCCCCTATACCCTCCTAGTTGTCAGCATAGAAATTAGCTGAGCCAGGACCTGTTCCTCTGCCCCACGACCGACCCACACGAGTCCTCCTTTCTGGTTGCTGAAGGGCCCTGGTTCCTGCAACTGAACTCAGAAAGAACAAGAAAGGCTTCCCCAAGGAGAGACTCAAGGGGAATAAGTTCCCTTATGTTTAAGGCAGGAGAGCATGGCACAAACCATTCAGTACAAGGACCAACGGATGCAAAAGCTCTAAAAAGGAAACCTTTCCCTGCTGATGCAAGATCACAGCGATAACTGCACCCTCTTTTCTGTGTGGCCTGGGACCATGATCCACTCTAAATGGGGCTTTTTATGCTCCTGCTATGTACTGGCCCTCCAGACCTGGCATTGCTCCCTAAAGCAGGCACCTGGGGGGAATGGGGAGTTGGAGTTTCCTAATTCTTCACTTCCCTTCTCAACCTGCAACCCCAGCAACAGCCTTAACACACAGGTCAGGAATAGGTGACTCCCCACCCCCACCCTGGTGTCCTCTGTTCAGGGTGGACTCTACACAGGGGCCCTTTCTGCAGCAGGCTGTGCTCCTGCCGGTCAGCTGCGCACACCAGGACAAAGCCCACGGACTCCCTCCACAGCCTTGCACAGGCAGCAGCTCTCTGGTGAGCTGGCACAAGCTCCACAAATCAGGCAAAGAAATATCTAGATGCTTCCCAGCCCTGGGACTTTCAGGTCCTCATGTTGAGACAGGGTATGTCATCCTACATGTAGAGTCCCCCTAACAAGAGAAAAACATCATCTTGACCGTTAAGTTTTTTGTTTTTGTTTTTGTGGGATCCACTCGGTGGCCGGGGAACGAACCAGCGCTGCAGAGGCTGTGGGCAGCCTCGCAGCCCAGCACTCAACCGCTGCGCCACCAGGGCAGGCCCTTGACCTCTAAGTTTTATAATAAAAAACAAAAAAACTCACCTAAGTAGCCAAATTGGCTACGGAATGAGATAAAGATGTCCCCCCGGGCTTTTTGAAAGTTCCCGACAGGCCTCTTCACTTTGACAAAAGCTGATAGATGTATCCCCCGTTTCTCAGGACCTAAGGAAATCTAAAGAGGATTTTGCAACCAAAGGCAAAGAGCAAAGCAGGCGTTCGGTGTGGGCTTTATGGTGTTTTCTGGAAGCAGCCCCACCTGGAGCAGGAGCTCGGCCCCGCCCAACTGCTGCCCAGAACTGCTCTCCACAGGTGTGCATCCTCCCTGCCTGCCTGCTTTCACCAGATCAATGCGTGATCTCAGGTGTGAAGTGTTACTTGGCACGATTTAGCAGGTTGTTTTGGAGGGTCTGGAAAGGCTCAAAATGTTTCCAAAATGAATGCTAATTGCTTCTTCGCTTTACATCACCTCAACTTGTGAAGGTTTCATAGGAACATGCTACTCTCAGGTAGCAGGAGAAACCTGTGTGTGAATTGTCTAAACAATCTGATTAATAGTGACAAGGACGACTGGTTTTTAGAGCAATTATGACATGAGCTGACTTTTCTTCCACTTGAAGTAAGCTCGCTTCCTAAGCCAGGTGCTCCTCCTCTGCCTCATCAGGACTTGTCCTCCTCTGGTTCCTTCTCTGGGTTGTGTTTTACACCCTTAAAGCCTCCCTGGTGAATCAATCCTCTCAGTATGCAATGTCAAGTTTTCCCATTCTCTTTAAAAAAGGAGAGTTAGTGTCTTCACTGCCCACATTCACTTCTCCTCACCAGGGTTGTCTTCACGGCTGGCCACCTGAACCCCATAAAAACTGAGTTCCAGGCCCCTACTCGAATCTCATCTCTCAGTCTTCATCTGTGACTGGCATCTCACTCAGTCTTGGCCCCCAGGTGAGATCATGCATGACTCCCTCTCTCTCTGGAACACCCTCCTTTGACTGCTACACCTGGTGTGCTCAAGGGCCCTGTCCTAATTCTCCAGTTAAATATGATTGTTCCCCAAGAATGTATCCCTGGCCTCTTCTCCCATCCCTGTCAACCCTAGGTGAACCTATATTTAACTCTCACCATTGGGAAACAACCTCTGAAGTCAGAGCTCTTTTACCTCCAGACCACAGGTCCACCCACCTTTTGTGGAGATCCACAGAAAAATCCAGCCTGGAGCACCCACAAATGGGCCCAAACACTTTTAAACTCACCCTCTGAAGTCCCTCTGCTACTCCCTCTCCTCCCCAACCCTCTCTGAGCAGACTCAGGCCTGGTTTACCCGTCATCACAGCCTTTGGTCCAGTGCTGGGGGCTGTCTGCTAGGCTCTCGCCTCTAGACTAACCTGTAAGCTCTCCTCCTACAGAACCCTGTCCTTTTGGACTCCACCTTCCACAGTGCTTTGCACTTAGTAGCTGCTTAAAAAAAACTGAATTAAAACACCTTCAGCATCACAGCTGGAAGGAACAATGCCCACTTATGTTAAGAGTGGATGTGTCATCTGTTTTCAATGTTGTCATCTCTCCCTCTAAGCAGCTGTGGGTCAGTTTCTCCATCCACTGCAGAGGATGACTGCTACTGCAATCATGAATATTAATACTAATACTATTAATAATGATAAGAGACCAGGGACCATGATAAGCATCAATAGGATCCTTACATTAAACCTTAACATCTACTCTACTCGATAAGGAACTGCTTCTCCGCATTTTACAGGTAGGACCACTGAAACAAAAGGAAATTCTCTGCCTCAGGAACACTTAGTCCAGCCCAGGAAGACAGGCTCTGGACACATGTTACAACGTGCTGAGTGAAGGGTATAGCACAGTTGTGAACGCACAATACAGGGTAGAACAGGAAGGCAAAACAGGGACTTAACTCAGGCCAAGGGCCAGAAACGCTTTACTGGAAAAATCATGCATAAGTGGGGATCTGAAGGAGAAAATCAGAATAAGTCAGCAAAAGAGGAAGGAAGAATGGGCCACAGGAAGGGACCAGGCTCCCCTGAGAACTCATGGTCCCATGAGACCAGGCACCAATTTTGGAAAAATCGCTAAAACAGAGAACCATTCCCTGCAACTGGCCCACACTCAGGAGGGACAAAATCCATTTCTGCCTGCCTGGGAACTGGACTCACCAACCAACCACTGTTCCCACTTTCCATTCTCATCTAGACTCGGGAGCTTGAGATGTGCTTATAATCAAAATCCCATAAGGAATTCAGATTTAAAAATCCCTCCCCTGAAGGCCATATAATTTTAAGAATTTCCCCACCAGATATTAGCGCTATGATCAGAAGGATATACTCCAATTTATCAAAAATGCAAAAACTCCCCCAAAGTCCACAGAAAAGAGTCCATGCTACCAAGTCAAAGAGGTTTTGTCTCAAAGAGGTTTTGTCTCAATGCCTACCTACTCCATGGCTGCAGGTCCCTTAGCCAATTCCTGCAAGGGGGCTACCCCCCTCTCAGCAGAACAAAATTTGCAACCTGAGGCATAACTCCCTGGTGTTTATCTTTTTTTTTTTTTCCTTTTTCCTTTGCCTCCAACAAAACAGAATCATCCCAAGCCCTTTCCTGTGGTTCTAAATTCTCTCTCTCACCATAGCCCCAATGTACTAAAAATACACAGCTTTGGTGACATAAACACAAAGTTTGATTGTGCTGTTAGCCTTGACAGACAGCATTGCAGAAAGTTGCTTAGAAATTAAATATCTAAAACAAGCTATTTTAAAATCCAGGGCCCTCACTATTTCATGTCTGCAATGAAGAAATTTCATCTTGGGGAAAGCAAGCTGTCTTTCACACCATATGGCTAATGGTGGTGCATAGCAATTAGCCAGGCTGATTAATGGTGAACAGACTCTAATTTTATGCTTATAATTGAGCCCGCATTTGCACCCCTGGTGCAAATTCAGCACATCCCAACTTCCACTTACAACAGGCAAGAAATCAAGAGAAAGAGGATGGCGTGGAAAGTGAGAATTTTTTTCCTAAAGCCCCCTAAAGAGGATCAGATTTGCAATTTAAAAGACTGTTAGCCTCACAATAGATGACAGGTTTGTGTAATAGGGTCATGCCGGCCTGATAAACAAACAGTACCCTGTACACATCTATAGGCAGCCAGGAAAACGTAATCTGTAACATTAGCAGGATGACATTTTGAATATGGCTTTTCCCTTTTAGCCCACACAGTACAAACATCATCATTTGCCTTCAGTGGCTTGAGAATTTTATTTTTGCTATTTTTATGTTTCTGAAAAATAGAAAGAACATCAGCAGTAAAGCACGGCGACCAGCATAATAAAGTACTTTGGACCAATGAATTTTAAGAACAAGAAAAATATAAACCGGATTAATAGGGGGTAGGCTTGTGTGTGGAAGGCATAATATAGCTTGAAGTATTTCAAGAAGAGAATGATTTCTAGCCTAGTCCAAACATGTACAGATATGAGATGCAAATCTAGGATATATAGATATTAGTTGGCCTATTGCTTGAGATCTGTCTTCCTGTCTCTCCTATTTTGCTAGAATCACATGCACTGGAACATGGCAAATTCATTCTAATGACATGCTAATTGTGAGAAGCTAAAATAGAGAGCTGGTGAGGGAAACACTGATACGAAGGAGGTCATTTTTTTCATGCTTTCAAAATGACTTTACTCATTTAACTCTGAAAAAATGCAACTCGGCTCTAATTGTACAACTGCTATATACAGCACAGCACCAATTTTGCCTAATAACATCTCCTATGAAATCCATGACATTTTTGGACTCTAGCAGCTTTAAACCTAGAGGAAAGCAACCTGCTTTTGGAATAATTAACAAGTTTTACAATCACTGAACTGAAAACTTGTGAAACTCCAGTATATTTTAGAATAATATATTAGATGTATGTTTGGGGAAAAGGAAATTTTTATATACATACAAAATTATAGTTCTGGAAGAAGTTAATAGGAGGAATTTCACGAAGGGAACACACTAAGCCCTTTCTATTTGGTTTCCACCTGTAGAGTTTTAAGATGTTTTGCCCCCAAGTGCATGAGCAGCAGATAAAGCCCAGCCAGGCCAAAGTGGCAGCTGACACCCTAAACGGATTGGTCAGTGACAGTCAGGAGCCAAACTTGCTTTGTGCCAGGGAGAGCCTGCATGGCTAACAAAGCAATTAGTAGCCCTTCTCTGATGCACACTGGCATCTTCATGCTTTATCCAATTACTCAGAACAGATAGGAGCAAAGTGCTGGTGTTATTTTTTTGAAGAATAAGATTCCTAAACTGTAAGTTAAAAATTGTTCTCTCAAGTAGAGGACTGGCTGAGGCCATGGGAGTGAATTTGGGTCTGCTGGCCTATTTTCACATGTAGCAAAAAGTATTCAGACACTCAATCATGGATGACATGAATGTTTATACCTTCCAGGGACTCAGCTTTGCCATCCCTCCTAAAGCTCACTATTGCTGAGAAATACTAGCTACATCATTGTAGTTGTATGCAAGGAAACCAAGATTAAACAAATCAGATGCAAGGAGTGGGGAACAACACCACAACCAATTTAAGAAGGAATAATGTGTATGTATGGAGGGTCATATTTTCAAATCGGAGAATTAAAAGGGGGAAATATAACTCTCAAATCCTATTCAAACAGTGACTTCTGCAGCAATCAACAGAATGCTTATTCATTTTACTAGCAATGTGGTTGAGCACATATACTAACACTAAAAGGATTATATTGTATTTTATTAGATTGACAGGAAAAGGGGGAAGGTACTGCTTTGTGCCCATTAGCAGTATGTTATCAAAATGGAAAAGGAAAATTTTCAAGATGAAATCTAATAAATAATTGAGAACCAGGTGATGCCTGACATTATACTACGAAATATTCACGTCAAACAGTTCTTTTTAGATTGTCCAACA
Organism: Talpa europaea; assembly: GCF_964194135.1. Lineage (NCBI taxonomy): Eukaryota > Metazoa > Chordata > Mammalia > Eulipotyphla > Talpidae > Talpa > Talpa europaea. The sequence continues at coordinate 84,551,642 of NC_140076.1, forward strand.
GAAGTCAGATAAATGTAAACCCAGAAATACATGAGTTCACTGAGATTTGCCATACAAATTCATTTTCCCTTGACTAATGAAGGAGGGAACAAGGTATGTCTTACCTGCACATGATCTCGTGTGTGAGCAGGACACGACACATTTCAGGGTTCTTGTCTTGGCCTTCATACACTATGGCCTGTAAACAAAGGTGTGATTTGAGTTAAGAATAGAACTGAGTAGCAGAGAATGAATGGTCACAACTGAGTTCCAGACCACTTCACCTCTCCTGCCGGCCAGTTAGCTGATAGAACCAAAGTCCTTACTAGGCTGATTGTTTCCAAATATGTTGCTAGAGATCAACCCAAACTGAGTGGAAGAGGACATGTTTCTTCTGTATATTTTAGAATAATGTATTAGATGTGCAAGAAACAAAACAAAGGAGCAGACAAAACTAAGTCAAAACAAATCCCAGAAATCTGACCGCAGAATTGAGGCCACCAGAGGGGAAGGGGTGGAACAAAGCAGGGGAAGGAGCCCAATGGACTGTGGTAGGGGGTTATGGATGTGTTGGTGGTGGGCATGGTGTGGTGATGTACATATGAAGAGGTGTGAACCCATACCCCTAAATCACATACATTATTGTCAACCAATGTTACCTCCATTTTTTTTAAGTTACAAAAAATACATATATTAGATGTATGTTTTTTAAAGGGGGAAAAAGAAATTTTATATGCATACATAAATAGTTATAGAAAAGTTAATACGAGGGATTTCAAGAAGGGAACACATAAGCGCTTTCCATTTGATTCCACCTGTAGAGGTCTCAACCAACTTACTGCAACACCCATTTGGGGATTAGAATGTGAGATAGGTTTACCCTTCGAGATAAAAATAAATCTAATCAATGAGGTGGGGGAGACCAGAAGGTTTAGCAAACTGAGATACCATGGATTTAAAATACAAGAAGGTGTAGACTGGATTTTTACATGACATGTACTTGCTGCCTCACTTTATTACTTCTAGCCCCAACCTTTAGTGCTCCAGGGGTGAGGGTATGGTTAATGAGACCATTCACTAACTGTGTCTTCTTTGAGATGATTCATCAATCAGAGAAAAATCCTTCTTCCCGCTAACAGGCTGAGTACACCCACCCAAACAGGGATCCTGGCTGGCACATGCTGTGTGTGGGTTTAAGCCACAGTTTTCTCCTTAACTCAGAATCCCATATGACTCTCAAAACCTAGAATATCAAGCCATCTCACCAGGCAAGATGTTTTTGTCTGTTTTTAGTGAAGTATGCACAAACGCTTGCTTAAGATCACCAGGAAGCTTCCCTGGGACCATTGCTCCCTGGCATATCTACATATTAATACCTGAGCCAAAGAAACACAGCTACTGGTAAGCAGTGCTCTGCATGAGGACACATGTTAACTAACTTAACACTGTATCACTGCATAATCCTAATGTAACACAGCCTCCAATTGTAAATAAAATGACTTTCACACATTCAGATCACCCTCCATTTCTTGGTGACAAAACTACTCAAATTAATCAGACACTCTCCTTATTTAGTACATACAGATGTCGCAGTAGTTATCTAATAGTTGGGTCTAATGTTCTTTCTTTATGAATCTGATACTTTGAGAACCTGGAAAGGATAGGGCCTGCCTAAGGTAGTGTGTCAGACCCTCCAAGTAGGTGTTAGTTATAACGTCTAACTCTTTACAAAACAAAAATCACACCCACAAAAAATTGACCAGAAGTACCTGCACAAGGACAAAACATGTCTCTACCACTGGCCCATCAAAATCATTGTTTTATGGTTAGCCTATGAGAACTATATTTTCTTAATGTTTTTCTCCACCTAATTTTAGTCATAGAAAAGTTGCAAGATTAGATAAAGAATTCCAAGGTACTTAAGAGTATCCAGAGTCCTCAAATGTTTATGATTTATTAAATTTGCTTTACTCTTTTCTCTCTCTCTATTTTTCCCCCAGACATTTATTACTAAATTGCAGACACGCCCTAAATACTTCAGACTGTATTTCTCAAAAACAAGGAATTCTGTTACATAGTCACAGTGCAATTATCTCAATCAGAAAATTAACTATACAATATAATAATCTAATCTACAGACCTTACTAAGATTCACCAATTACCCAATAATGTCTTTTATAGCTAAAGAAAGTCCAATATCAATCACTGCATTCTGTTGGCTTGTCACTTTAATACAGAACATTCTGAGGCTTAAAACTTTATGGCATTGACAATTGCTGAAGAACAGAGGCCAGTTATTTTGTAGAACATACTCAGTTTGGGTTTGTCTGATGTTTCCTCGGATTTAGACAGAAGTTACACAATTCAGGCAAGAATACCACGGACGTGATGCTCACAGTTTCTCAGTGCATCTAGTCAAACTGTCAAACTAGCTCCACTCGTGGCAACATAACGCTGAGCATTTGGTTAAGGAGCTCCCTGCTTCCACCAATGATCATGAGCCAGATTCCCACACCGAAAAGTTACTACTTCACCTTAGATAATTCAGAGATTTGCTCAGGACATAATCTAGATTATGTTAATATCATATTGAATCTCAAATTGTCATCCACTAGTCTTAGCAAGCATTGATGATGCTTTGCTATATTCTTGAAAGACCTTTTGAAATGCCCAGGAAGTTGCTTTAATCAAGAAAATGCATTAGGTAAATTGAAACCACTTTGAAAACCAAAAATTTTATCTGCCTACTTCATTTACTTTAACCCTGCTGAAGATTCAAAGAAACAATGGTGATAACTGATTAGATTGCATGCATGGCACAAAAACAATTGTAACCTGTATTTCTGCAAAATTCTTTTATAATTACTACATGTTTCCTATGCTCACTGATGCCTCTGTTTCAACTTTAGGTATTTGTCATGCTAAACTACTACAAAAAAATTGGTAAATAAATACACATATATTGGTGTTTGCCCTCCCATAAAAAAAAAAAAAATAAGTTGTGGGTTTTTGGGGGTTTTGTGTGTGGAGAAGGGAGTATTTACATCAGACCTCATTTTGATTATTTCTAGATGATTTCCAATAATATTTTTAATGAGGCTGCTGGTTGCACTGACATCTGTGGGGCCATGATGATATTCAATTACAGATATACTGCAATGTTCCTGACTCCCCAAAACAGTAGCTGCTCTGTGGACTCCCAAGAAGCCCATGTTGTTATCTTTGGGGACCAGTCGTCATTTCTATAAGGTCAAGGACCCTCATAATCATCGCTTTCCCAAATGCCAAACAGCACTTCACTTGTGTCAACAGAGTCAAAATGGAGAAACTTTCTATAAATCAAGCAAAGGAAAATGAAAGCTTGAGTTTGGATTTGCCCGGTAATAGTTAGAAATGATGGGGGGAGATGGACTCGTGAGGTTTCTGTTGTCCCTCTTCTTGAAGCCTCAACAGAACAGTATTTTTTTAGCATATACACACAAAGAGAGAAGCACTGTTTCTGGGACTTCTGAAGTAACAGCAAACAGGGAGCGTTTTCACTGTTCTTTGGAGTAAAAGCAAAATCCTGTAAGTGGAGCAAGCTAGAACCCGGGTAAGTGGGTTGCCTATAGAGTGGAACTCTCTGTCAAAGGCAGATTCTCCTCCTACCTATCCTAAGTGCTTTTTGCTACTGAAAGGCTGCTAAAACACACACACACACACATATACACACACACTCACTCACTCACTCACATAAAGGTATGGACCAAGAAATCAACATTCTGATGAGATCTAATACAAGAGAAGATGATACATTTATTATGATGAATGTCTCCAATGCAAAGTATCAACAATAAGACAGACTTTTAAAAATGCCACCAAGCTATCCCTCCAGCTTTGACACAAGTGATAGCCACATATCAATCTCTCCCCTCTCCATTTAGCACCCACATTCAGCAAATCCAGATTTTAAGCCTGAAAGGAAAGGGATCCTCTAACACCCACTTAGGGAGAAGTTTCTGCTTTTCTTTCTAATTTAAATATGTGCCTCCGTGGGCCATGAATAAAGCTCATTGAGGCTGGATCAGCTGGGAGATTGCAGAAGCATATAAACAGCATTGACTATTTTAAGTGAAACCATTTTAATAGACAGCTGGTTTAGGGCCCAGACAATGGAACACCAAGAAGAGGGCTTATTTTCATCCTCCATAGTAAATCATGCGTCTGCTTGCTATGCGGAGGTCTGCTGTGAGGGCGACAAAGACAGCAGTGGTTTAAATAAATCAATGTGTTTATCAGGAGTAAGGATGGGAGGCCTGATACTGAGATGGGCAGGAGGTGGGCAGAAAGCTTATAAAATATACTATTTAAATAAATGAATTGATAGTGAGCAAAGTACGTTGTTTTTAACCAAAGAAACAAAAAATATAATGTCCAGTAGATGTTTATATTAATCCTGCCAGGGGCAAATAAAACCCTTAATGGGGCAGGAATGTGTGTACAGGAAAAAAAGGAAAAGAATAAGCAGCACTAACTTCTTCTTAATTTTAAAAACCAGGTGAAAGTGGTCAAAACTTGAAATAGTTGGAACAGATTTTTTTCCTGATATCTTAGCCTCCTCTTCTTGATAGCCTCCTCTCATAAGCAGGAAAAAAAAATCACAATTATTTTGAATACTCTATTAACTCTCAGATTGAGGGTTTTTTCCCTAGAATAACTTTTTATAATTAGCAAAACAGAAAAAAGAACAGGAATTGTTAAATTTTCACAACCTTAAGCAACAACAATGCAGGTTTACTGTTAGAGGAGAAGATGCAATCAATTTCAAATGCCCAATTATCAATTAATCTATAGCATCTTCAGAAGGAAATCAATCAATAAACATAGGAAGTCTACCTAGGTTGCACTGTTGCAGAAGCATCTTGCAAAGTATGGCTCATCCCTGGTTTCACAAAATATGACTGGGACTTAGAAGTTCATTGATACCTACTATGGTGAAGACCACCCCATAAAATGAAAAACATACTGTGAACATACAGCAGGACCATACTTCACTAGGAAGCCAAAGGAAATACAAAGAACCAGGGGTGGATTTTCTTTGTTTACTTTTCTAATAGTTTTAACTCTTTGTTTTCCATGCCAAAATATAGAAGACAAGGAGAATACATTTGACTTTCGTTCATCAAATTCTGAAAAGTTTCTAAGAACAAAATGTTTTCATTAGAAGCCTTTCTAAGATTACCACAAACAGAAGGCTCCTCATTAGTTGAGAGAGAGAGAGAGAGAGAGACAGAGAGAGAGAGAGAGAGAATGAGGGTTATTTACAACTAACAAAAACTCCTAATTTTCCATTTGAATCAAAACAGCAACCTTGAAAATATGCTGTTCCTTTTTTCACAATCAAAATAAAAGACCAAACCTAATTTGTCACTTAAATGATAAGTTCATTGAATGTACAAAGTGCCTTCACCAGAATTGAAGAGTTCTCTAAATCACACTGTCAAAGAGCCTTTGGTAGCAAATTACCAGGAATTGAAACTAATCAAAAATAATATGAATACCTACAACATCAACACACCACAATATTCATCCTTAACATTCAATCACCAAGTTCCACTGCTTGTCATTTAAAAAAGTGCTAGCTAATGTGGTACTAGAAATTTCCAGTAGGTGAAGAAGTCCTAGTTAAAAATAAACCAGTGCCAAAGAAAATACTACCGATCTGACATTTCATAAACAATTGTGTCAAACAGCAATCCAGGATTAATAGTGGGATAAAATAAAAAATAATTTTGCTTCAATTAGCAGTTTGACTACTGGTGAACAAATTACAGAGATGTAATTTCAGCTCAGCGGCTAAGCAGGCCGGTTTTCAGACCTGAATTAGGAAAGTTGCAAAGGAATGATATCATATTCAGTGTGCCGTTCAGTTACATCACAGCCCTGGATAAAAAGAGAGTGTGTCCCCAAAAGCAGTTAGCTTTAGAATGCATCTTTTATGTCTCAAAGAAATAAAATCCCTTATATTATTCAAATGCCAAGATAAAAACTGAATCGTTCCAACAATCCCATATTATATTTCTTTTTCTAGAAATGATCAAAGATAATTTCATTCCTATGATAACTACATTTACATCTCTATTAGTAGATAGACTGGCTTGGTCAACCCAGCGGGAGGATGATGATGATAATGATGATGACGATGTAATAATAATAATAATAATAATAATAAAGAAGCTCCTTTATTAAACACTTAGTATGTGCCAGTCACTACTCTAAGCACTTTACATATATGAATTCATTTAATGCTCACGATAGAGCTACAAAGTAGGTGCTACCGTTATTTCTGTTAGTTTGATTCCAAATGCTTACATACTTGAATTACTAAGATCAAATCATTCTTGCTCAACAACTAGGTAAACAATTCACCAACATCCAAACAACCCCTTTGCTCGTCTCAGCAATATAAGTAAAGACATAAGAACAGAGAACCGTTGTAGTCAGACAAGTTCAATAAATGCATCACTACTAATATGTTCTTTTTTAATGCTGTTCAAACATTCACATGGAAACAGCTCTAGCGTAAATATCCCCGAACAAATGGCTGTATATTATCCAGGAGGGAGCAGTTGGACCGCCAGACTGGGGAAGTACTAGGCCATCTGGCTCCGGCAATCTCTCCAAAACCATCAGCTTTGTTTTCACCCCCAGACTCCAAACAACACATTTTCCACTGTGATGAGTTTACATTTTCCCAAACACAGGTCCTGATCATGCATAAAAATTCCAAACTTCTTCATTCCTCTATGTGCAAGGAAATTTAAATCACCTGCATTTTTGCCATGTTACCAAAGGAGAGAGAAAGCTGCTGAAATCTGGCTTTCGACTATAAACTTGCCTGTTCTTGTTTGTTTGTTTGTTTCCCCAAATATATGAAAGATCCTCTCTGCTGGCCTAGTGGATCCTTTCAGAATGTACTGATAGACTAAAAATGTGTTTATCTACCAACGAAGATCCTGAACTGAAAGGGTTGTTCATCAAATCTGCATAGCTGTGGTAGGATATAATAAAACAATCAATAGGAAAAAATGCACTGGCATCAATAACCTCCAGTACCGAGAACATCAAAAGAAATATATAAAGCAGATTAGCTGGCAAGAGAGCTATGACAGGGTTTCTGATTAGTCTACCTTGGGCACCCCCCTACCCCCGCACATTGCAGAGATGTTTGAGGGTCTCCTCACCTACCTTTAAATGCATACATACAAGGATTATGTTGCTATCATTTTCCCTTTCCAAAAATAAAAGCTTTTGTTTGGAGGCAGGGAATGTTTTGTTTCTGCTGACTTTATAGAGTAGGTACTTTTTCTTTGCATTATAAAAATGTCACTTATTTAAAGCAAGATGGCAGGACAGGAGATAACTGAAAGACTTTTTTAACTACTTAAAGATAAATGACTCGCTGAAGCAATCACAGTACGTAATCATATTTCAAATACTACATGAAATTTTGCAGTGAGGCACTTTAAATCTCAGACCTCCCCACCGGGTTCATTTCAGCTTCTGCAGTAGATACAGTTTCTGAATACAACAGTTTCTGAATACAACAGTCATGGACTTCGGGAGCGCCAGGCCTTTGTACATGCTCACTAATGGAATACCAAAAACAGCCATGACACAAAAACAACCTATTTTTAGTCCAGCTAAACTTGGTTTTGAACAACCCTTCCCAAAAGCAAGTCCCTGACTTTCTAGTTGGGGACAAATTTTTAAATATCATGACATCCTTTGTGTTTTACAACAGAAGCATAGGGAGAAGGGAGTCACTCAGGTTCTTACATACCCACTTCTAAAGAAGCTTCCTCTTTCTTGCTAGAGTCCAAAATTAAGAGTCATCACCCAAAACAGAAAATGATGGGCTTGGGAAAGGTGTGAAACACTGTGTCATACCAATACATCTTGGTTGATTGAATACATTTCTGTTTGATCTGAGTGCTGCTAACTTCACCCAAAATCAGGAACATTTCTACAAAAATATAGAGTGCACAGCAAGTTTGGGATTTTGCAAAGATTCCCTATGTGTTTTAACCCCACGTTGAGCGTCAGAGAGATGGTATCACACACATAAAGCTACGCTTCTGCTATGAAAAATGTTAGAACAAACGCAGCTAGGAGAAAACACTTGTTTCCTACTAAATTAATGATGTTATTAAAACTATCACGTCACTGAATTTATCCCATTCTGCATTCTCAATATCAAAATCCTGAGTCTATCTGGAAGAATTTCACGGGAAAAAAAAAGTACAACCTTACAATCACTCAACTTATGTCAAGACTCACTTCTAATTGAAGGGGTCACTGCATTCCTAATTAAAGTTTAAAATTTGGGAAATTTTAAATCAGAGTTGATATTTAATTATCATAAAATAATTTCAAGCTAAGCTAGATGAGAATCCACAGCCTCACTCATCGAGACTAAAGTAAAAATAATTATGTCCCAGCAAAGGAAAGTTATGCTCCCTCACACTGATCTGCTTTTTGAAGACTATTGTATTCACTGTGTACACAAGAAGCTAGCCTACTTCCCAAACTCTTACAATACATAATCATCGAACAAGCAACCGGATAATGGGCAGGGATTGCCTTTCAAAGTGAAAGCTACACAGAAAGCATTAGACAATTATTATGAAAGCAAACAGGTATGACTCAAAAAAATCCCTTTTTCTTGATATTTTTAGACTGAATTCAGATAATTATTTAAACCTTTTTTCAGGTCACTCCCCACCAAAATATATAATTGCATACATTTATAATTTTAACTTTCAGCAAGATGCCATAATATGGCAAATGACTTTCTTGTACCTGCTATTATTAAAAAAAAAAACTCTATCTTGTCCTGGTCCCCCTCCCAACTGATAGAATTTATGATACTGAACAGTCAAAGAATGCCTTAAGCTGTAGTTTTTCTTAAGACTATAGACCTCATTACTAAAATGACATGTGATATTTTGCTTTATAAAAACCAAGATTATTATTTTTTCTACCCTATGAAAGGATGTAAAGTCAGTTCATTTCATAATGGGGAAATTAATTCTCAGTGGCAGTTTTCTTTTAAGGGGTCTAAAATAAAGTTTTGAGAGAAGTTAATCACGTCTAACATGTCCTAATTTTTCACTTCTTACAATTGTTCCTTTCATAGAGCTGCCTATAATTTAATATCTAAGTGGCCAGTGTTACATAACCAGACAGGCCGTACACACTATGTCACACAATTTTTACCTCTTAAAAGTAAATTCAAATCAATATAGATAGAACAGTATTAGAAGCCATGCTTTATCCCTTCCCCCTCCTATTTTTTCCCCTCTAATGAGAATGGTATGAAAGGAAATCCAGGGTTTCTGACAATTTTTTTAAAAACAAAACTCTTGTCAAGACATTTTTGTTTTGATAGCAATTTTTAAAGATATTACTGAAATCAGACTTTTCTGTTTCTGTTTGACAAGGGAGAATTTTTTAGCAGAATGCAATGTGTCCAAATTAAAGGGAATTATCCTATGTAACAAATCAAAACCATTTTGAAAAAATAAGACCAAAGTACAAATGTGGATTTACTGTGAATATCAACTAAGAAATTTTTTTAAAACCTTCAAGAAGATCAAATTTTTGGCCAATAATTTCAATTGATATTAACTTATTATTTTTAAAAATACACTTCAAGTCCCCATGCTTTCTACTTGGTCCACACTGAAATATGAGATTACTGATCAAAGTTAGCTGGTATCAAATTGGTTCTTGCTGAGTAGATTTCAAAACTCACAACAGCTTATTACTATGCATTTCATACAACATATTCAAGCTTATCTAAAAACAGTTTTTAAATATGCATGTATATCCTAATTTGAAATCTTCCAAGCCAGTATCTATGAAAAAGGATCGCCTCCCTTACTTTAAAGAAAACATTTTAAAATCACAATCAAACAAACATGTTTTCACCCTCTTGCTAAATTGGTGGTTGGTACACAATGGATAACTTTTCTCTTTGTCCTAATTTCTTTTCCCCACCCAATAAAGCTGTCTCTCTCTTTTTTTTTTTTCTGTTACTAAGTCCTTCAACTACCTAACCAGCTACTTAACTCCGAAACTAAACTTTTTCTTAAAATTAAAAAAAAAAAAAACCACTCCAGTGCCTCATTAAAACGTCAAGCCTCTTTTCTGACTCGGCTCATAACTGTATCTTTTAAACCATAACTCACCCTTAATGTATACTGCTTGACACCCGCATGTTGGGGAGTTTTAGAAAATGCCGTCTATGTGCCTTTAAGACCACAAGCTCACTCATGCTGCCTGGCTCCCTGCCAAAACTGGAGGCAAAAGCAGGAGGATTTTTGCAAAATATCCTCTAACAATTGTCGCTCCCACTTCTAGCACTGCCACCACCGCAGCCTCCTTTAAAAATAATAATAATATACGGAGAGAATCGTCTGCTCTCTCGGCCGATATCACCACTTCTAGGGAGGTTGCTTTTGCCCTCCACCCCATTCGCTCTATCCTCTGCTTCCTAGGGGGGGGACCAAAAAGGTTTGGGTTTCAAAGGTTCAGCCTTCTCTGCACTAGGTCCCCAGGCACCTTTTGCGCCCCCTGGGGTTCCCGGCCGGGTCAAAAGAAGTTCAGCAGTGTTCTCCCCACCCAGCACCCGCTAGTCTTAATTCACAAGGCCTGAGTCTCCCCTGGAAGGAGGGAGCCGTCGAGCCAGCTTCCCCGCTGCGGTTCCCAAGTGCACATACAGGCACTGGAGTTCGGCGCCCGGAGCACAGTCCTCTGCCCGCACTGGAGTTAAGAGTTCAAGTCCCAGCTCCTCTGAGCTCTCACTATGGAGTAGTCAATTTCTTACTCGTGCAAATTTTACCACCCTAGCTAGAGTCACCCCCGCGGCGCGAAATTAAGAAACTTACTTGTTTTGTCATGGAGTCAATGAGGCGCACGTAGAAATCTTGCTCTGTCCTTATCCCTAGGGAGAAGGAGGGGGGATATGGGAAACGGATGAGAATTAAGTGAGAGAGGATCTGCTACAATACAAAAAAAAGAAGAAAGAAGAAAAAGCCAAACAAACAAAGGGGTTCCAAGGCTTATTGGAACTCCAACTGTCCCGGAGAAGTTCAGGGGGACTCCTCCTGCCCCCTTTATCCAGTGGCAGGAGAAGGGGACCCGCTGGCCTAGCCCTGGAGCTAAGGCATGACAGCCCCAAGCAGTGCAGCAGCTGTGGGCCGGGACCCCTACCTGGTTACTTGCCCTTCCCACTGCCTGAGCTCTCTGCAGGCGCCCTGGGAACCATCAAGGCCATGATGGTAGCTCTGGCCCCCTGAGTACAGGGTGCTTTGAGCCTGGAGTCTAGGTGAAGCCAAGGGGACAGGTCTTGGGAAGTGGGGCAGCGTCCAGCGAGGACCACACCTGGCCCCAGGTATGCGCCTGGCCTGACTTGGTGCCTTCGAGCTACTTCAGGGCCTCCTTGGGTGAAACCTCCTTGGGCAAAACTTAGGAGAGGTTGGTTAACCCCGAGGATGGTGGATCACTGAGTTTGCCCGGACTCTTCTCTACTTGGAGCTCTCCGCACCCACCGCCTTCAACCCGGGGGGCCTGCGGGGACCCGACCAGAGCCTCACCATTGCTGTAGAGGAGCTGGAGCCGGTAGTGAATCCCGTTATTGGTCTTTTCGCTGTTGGCTTCCTGGGTCGCAGCAGAACGCAAAGACACAGGAGACGCGGGAGAGAGTTCGTCGTGAGCCAGCAGAGCGACTTCGAGGCAACTTTCCCCAAGCCGGACCCCAGACTGGGCAGCCAGACAGGCCCACGAGCAGCAGAAAGTGCGGCCAACTGTGATGCCTCTGTCGCCCCCCGACCCTTACTGCTCCCTCTTCCCTTCCAGAAATTTCCGTGGGGTGCGCGCGGGCGATCCCCTTCCCAGGGCCTGGGGGCACGGGCCTGGGCCAGCAGAGGCGGGAGCTGTGAGTGGTCGCGCGGTGGAGGGCGGGTTCATCCCTTCATCCCGGGCGCCCTTGACTCTGGAGCGCTAAGACCGGCTCGCTTTTCTCCAGCTCTGGGGGCTCCGCGCGAACTTTTTGGGGAGCAGAACCTCGTGGCCGAGGAGCCCGGGTTCGCCCGGGACGGGAAGTGGATTGGGGAACCCCGCGCACAAAAGTGTTATGGATGCTTTGCACTAACACAGGAGAGTGCCTCCCAAAGCGCCTGGGCCTGCTCCCCAAGTCAGGGGCGAGGGGCAGCGGCGCTGCACCCACTTACTTTTTCTTTCTCCACGAACCCCACAAAGGCTGTCCTCTCGATCTCCACGGGCTGGCCCTGTCTGTCGTAGAGGGCCAGGACGAAGTGGAAGAAGTTGGATTTCCGCAGATTGGAAGGCGGCTGCTTCTCAAAGTGAGCCCGGGCCAGACCCACCCCGCTGCGGCCAAAGACGCAGAGTTAGACGGCTAACCCGGGCACCAACCCGTTTGCCCTTTACACACCCCCGAATCCTCAAACACCCAGGTCCTCTGTCCTGAACACCCAGGTCCTCTGCCCTGAACACCCAGGTCCTCTGCCCTGAACACCCAGTGGGTCTCCCTCCACCAAACCTCAGGCGCCCTGGGCCGCCATGGAACGGGACATGCTTGTCCCTGCGGAGGACTGGACACCCCTCCACACACATAATTGACCCAAGAGGTGTGAAAGTTTTGTCTGGGTTTTGCACAGGAGACCAAACGCTGCAAGCATGTACTGGAACCTAATATGTGCTGTGTGGGGAGGAACAAAAGTAGTGGCAGTTGAGGTGAACTCTCGTTGGAGAAATGGAGCCTGTGGGTTACAGCGCAGAGGAAAGGAGCGTCGGGAACTGGTTCCCGCCATCCCCTCGAATCTTGGGTCTCAGTTCCGTGGGCAGGTGGGAAGTAAAGGGGAACATGCTCCGTTTCTCCAGGAAGCCTCATGCGCCCTAGCCAGCCACCGGCGCCCGGCTTCGGGAAGCCACATGGCCCCCTAAATAAAGCATGTGTCGGAAAAAATTATCTAAGCGTGGCAATCAGAACTGTCAGCGGTAGTCGCGATGGGAAAGGGA